>NC_087216.1:23484148-23486648 GCF_015104395.2 Macrobrachium nipponense | reverse complement strand
GTAGTAAGTTGATTGCGTAGCTTAGCCGTCAGGAGATACTATAAAAGACTGGGTGGTATTTAAAAGTGCATAACTTAGAGGATCCGTAAGTGGATGCTACTTAAAGTCTGAGAATGGGGAGAGATTAAGTGGTCCACTTACTACTCTGTGCGTTTATCTCATTACGTCTTTTGTGGAAACTCTTCTCCTTAGTATCCATTGAGATGGCTGTTCATCTTGTTTATCCTTCAGGGTCGTGCTGTCAAAATCAGCTGATAGAGTTGCCAGTGTATCTTTCCACAGCATATTTTGTGACTGCTTTTAGTTGAGGTAACTGTGTGTAAATCATTTCTCACGGCTTATTCCATTTAACAAAGAAAGGTGTGATTCATCATTTTGTGGCTTTTACAAAATTAAGTCTATGTTTAATATTTTATTAAATAATAAATATACAATATATAATATACAATATTCCTCTGTTTTTTTATTTTTTTCATTTTACATCAGGATCCTTTTACCACGCTGGCGTAATAAAATCAAGGGGACATTCAACAGTCATTGGGTAGAATGAAACATAAAAGTCCAGAACCAAACTTGCCTACGCAGAGAGAGAGAGAGAGAGAGAGAGAGAGAGAGAGAGAGAGAGAGAGAGAGAGAGAGAGAGAGAGAGAGCAAATTGCCTGGCGAACAGTGTTAGATGAGATGCAAATAACGTCCTCTTGGCTTGCTTTGATGAGAATCAGGGTCTGACTCTCATCTTCTTCCCCGCTGGTGCACCTGCAAATTATGATGGGTTCTGGCACGCGCACACACGCGGGCGCGCGCACACACACACACACGCGCGCGCGAGCGCACGGGTGCACACCACCGAGGAATTATCATTCGGCAACGCTCGCAAAGTCGTCGATATGAAAAAGAGCGATTACGGCGTGCGTCTTTGACTATTGATGCTGGTTTTGTTGCCTCGTGAAAAAAAAATGAGAGAGAGAGAGAGAGAGAGAGAGAGAGAGAGAGAGAGAGAGAGAGAGAGAGAGAGAGAGAGAGAGATGAATGCGAAAATGAGGCTCCATTGTCGCCTTTCCTTCCCATAAATGGTTGAAAATTGATGAGATCTACTCGTACAAAGACTGAAGCATGAAAGTTCCATTTAAAGATGGTCCATTTTGTAATACAAAATCTATAATGTAGCAAAGAAAATAAAGACTCTCACACGAGTTGTACTCGTACAACGAAATGAAAAGAGAAAGATTCATTTAACGATGTTCGGCTTCGTAGTACAAAGTGCCTTAATGGAATCGGGAAAACATTGAATCCTAACTTGGTTTGGGATGTTTCCGTGAAATTAAACCACGTCTTCCGCGCTAAAATCAAATCAGTTCCCCTTTTACTGAGATGAAAGGTAAAGGTTCTCAACTACTGGTGGTTAAATATTTGTCTTCTGCTCACAGACTCCCCAATTACTTCAGCTAATAAAAGGTTCTATACACCCTGTATATTACTATTTGTACAGGGTGTTTCTGCATTACAAATAGGAAACTGCTATCACTACCACAAATACTACGACTACCACCACTGCACTGGAAATAGGACACTGCTATCACTGCACATCTAACTATCACCACGAACTGGAGATAACACTCTATCACTACCACAAATACCATAACTACCACCACAGCACTGGAAATAGGACACTGCTATCACTGCCACAAATACCATAACTACCACCACAGCACTGGAAATAGGACACTGCTATCACTGCCACAAATTCTATAACTACCACCACTGCACTGGAAATAGGACACTGCTATCACTGCCACAAATTCTATAACTACCACCACAGCACTGGAAATAGGACACTGCTATCACTACCACTAAAACTATCACCACCACCACTACCATCATTACCACTAACACAGATACGAACACTTCCGTCTTCATCTTATAAAGGTCCTACATTCACGGAGACAAGAGCCTTTCCATCCTAGAAAAATGTCTATCAGTAATTACCACTACTATTGCTGTAGCTGCTATTGCTTTCAGTGCTATTTTTGCTAGAATTAAAAATGAGGGAAACATATAAATATTTAAGCTCATTTGTCACTGCCATACCGTATTATCTTGGAGAGAGCCCCTTGAATAACTGAGGATTCAGAAGCGGGAGTAACGCCATCTGGTGAGCGAAGGAGTTTGAATGGAGAGCATCTCACTCTTTCCTCACCTGGAAAGAGAGAAGTGTTTATTTACCTCACTAAAAAACACTAGGATATGAACGAAAGGTCATAACAAATGAAAACTAGTAAAAGAAACACAATCGACCCATGAAACTTTCAGCCAAGGCCCGGTGGTGGCCTGTCCTATAAGCGTCGCCAAACGCACGAGTATGGCTAACTTTAACTTTAAATAGAATAAAAACGACTGAAGCTATAGGGCTGCAATTTGGTATGTTTGATGACTGAAGGGTGGCTGATAAATATACCACTTTGCAGCCCTCTAGCCTCAGTGGTTTTTAAGATCTGCGGGC
>NC_087216.1:23439148-23479148 GCF_015104395.2 Macrobrachium nipponense | reverse complement strand
GTATATATATATATATATATATATATATATATATATATATATATATATTTAGCTGTCCCATAGAAAGTATTTAAAGTCAAAGAAGAAAGCAAAGATATTAGGAAACGTTATCAAGAAGAGGAAATTAACTAGATATTATAAGACAAAATTCAAATTCGTGATCCGAAGAAAAGACAAAGGAGAAATCATTCTGGTTTTAAGCAGATTTTCTCATTATAGACCTTGGAAAACAAAAAATAAAGTTGACTAGTTGTTCATGAATATTCTCCTTCCTGGATACTTAAAAATAAATAAATAAAACATCTAATTTCTGATCATTCTATGCGTATATACAAACAGACACTCATATAAGAATCTCAGTTGGTCGCAAACTATAATAGCTATGACGTCAGACAAAATATAATTTTTGGGATTAAGGAATCATTCATCAGAGAATCAATTAGCGCTGCTTTCGACGCAATTATACAGGTTGTAAAAGTCGAAACTTTTGAGGCGCAAAAAAATTGAATATTAATTTGATTTATTGGAGTTATGACCGGCACCCATAGTAATACCTAACGTTTTTTTTTTTTTATTATATTGTGTTTTTTAGATTATTCGAAGCCAATGATGTTTTATTCTTTATTCGCTCACAAAGCAGTGCGAAAAAAAATTCCCCGGGAAAATAACTCCCGCTTGTGCGAGGGTCGTGTGGAATGGCGCTAACAAAGTCGATTGGCTGCTCGCGGTATTTTTAAAAATACTAGGACAGAATTTACCGTCGTCAACTTTGAACTTTTTGACGTAATCGTTTGAAGGATTGCTTTCTTTTTTAGTGCCTCGGCCCATTTAACGGACGACAGGGAAATTCTGATTTCGTCCTGAGGCCTGTGGAGGCTGGACGCGCATGAAGATGAGATGGTCTAGTCTAGTCGACCACTAGAATGTTACAGTCAATGTCTATGGAGATACTTGTACCTTTATAGACCTTAGTGACAGTGGTGAGTTATCGGGCACTGATGAGACGGCACTGATTGTTGGCTCTTAATGTTGCTTAGCAGATTAAGAAGATTATTCGTGAAGATTAGATCTAGGCTGGTTTCTTCACTGGACTGCGTAGGACTTGTTCTAGTAATATAATAATAATAATAATAATAATAATAATAATAATAATAATAATAATAATAATAATATAATAATAATAATAATAATGCCATTCTCTTTAAACAGTATTTGCCTTAAAGATTGGTTATTTTACCAAAATAATAATAATAATAATAATAATAATAATAATAATAAAATATAATAATAATTATTATTATTATTATATTATTATTATTATTATTATTATTATTATTATTACTTATTAATTATTTTAGCATTTTGTGTCAGCCGTGTCACCTTGTAAAGGAACATGAATTAGGAAAGTTGAAGTCACCAAGTACTTTCATCCTAAACTGGCACGGTTATGATTTTGAAAATCCATGCCAGTGGCAGGTCAGGGTAAATATTTTCTAAGAATAGGTGGGGGAATGGGAGGGGGCGGGGGGCGGGGGCGGGATGTATAAACTAGCAAGAAGAAGGCAAGGTTTAATCTAAAACCGGTTCATTTCAGTTACAAAAGTCAAGGCTTTACCTATGGAACGGCCCCTCGGTTCTTTTGTGATTTTATTTCTTTTTCCACACGTGTGATGTACTGTATTTTCTTTCTATGTATATCAACATTATCTGCCAAAACGTATATCTATGCATTATTACTATCCCTCCCGGGGGATCAATCCGTAAAGGGTTAATTACTGCCCAAAAGGGTGGTTCAACAGGACATCGTCATAGACCCGGATACCTACTTTTCAAACTTTATAAAGAGCAGAAATGAGTTGTATATATATAATTATATAATATATATATATATATATATATATATATATATATATATATATATATATATATGGTAGTTAGCTCTTTTTAATACTCTGAAAGCACTGTCTTGCAGGATATAATATGGCCGCCCACTTACGATAGTCCAAATTTATACGTACATCAAGAGCAATAAATTTCAAGGAAACAGACATGAAAAACCGTAGAGAGAGAGAGAGAGAGAGAGAGAGAGAGAGAGGTGGATCCTTTTTATAGCATCATAAAAAAAGCGAAAGCACTGTTATCTTTCATTAGACAAAAGGTCATGAGTTAGCGCTCATTAAAAAAAAAAAACTGGGAGGAAGAGGAAAAATGCTACTCTATCGTGTTTGGGACACTCAGTCGACGCAAACACATTCGTACAAATGATGCTGCTGTTATTTCGTTCGTGCAGGCAGATGTGCGCGCAGTTTATACCATACCGCAAAGGGGCATGCGCAAAATCCCATATACAGAAACTCTCTCTCTCTCTCTCTCTCTCTCTCTCTCTCTAGGTGCCTGCCTGGGGGAGGGGGTGGGCGGGCGAGGGGGGGAAACCCTCAGGTACGAAGTACTTAGGTTCTTACGAATAATTGTTAATGCCCTGAATTTTCCCTTGAAATGCGCGCGCGTGTGTGCGTGTGTGTGTATGCGCGCGCAGTTTCATATGCACACACACATACGCACGCACATCCTAACCAGGAGATGAATCACATCTCGACCTGTTTGATGTCTGCCAACTAATTAATCTTCCGATTTCCTCTTTCAGCAAAACCAAATAACAACGACACAGCATTCGGGAACAAAAAAGAACAAAAAAAAAAAAAAAAAAAAAAAAACAAAAAAAAAAAAAAACAAAATTAAATCTGGACACCAATTGACTTTTGGCCATCTGCCGATCACACAAAACCCAGGTTGATGGTTGATGGTTGATGACGGATTAAGAGTTGTGCAACAATCTGCCGGAGCTACTCTCGGGAAAAATATTCGAGGGAATAGAAAATGCTGCTTAATTGATACAGGTGAGGAGGAACGATTATAAGGCCTTCCGTCGGTTGTCTAAACATTTAGGTCTTTCGTGCAGGTCTATACAAATCTTTCGTGGAAACATTTATAAGGTCTTTCGTGTGCTGTCTAAACAATTAGGTCTTTCGCGGGGTGTCCTAGCAAGTCTTTCGTAGAAATAAGTATAGGTTCTTCCGTGTGGTGTCTAAACACTTGGGTCTTTCGTGGGGTCTCTATGCAATTACGTCTTTCGTAGAAACAATTATAAAGTCTTTCGTGTGCTGTCTAAACACTTGCAATGAGGTCTTTCGTAGAAACAATTATAAGGTCTGTCTTAGGTTGCCTAAACAATTAGGTCTTTCGTACGGTTGTCAAATGCAGGAGACGAAAGAAAGCTAATCGGACCAATGACGTTTCCTCTAGAACCTGATTAAGGCTTATTTCGGATGCCTCAATCTTGTCACATCAAAGAGATGCCTCAATTCTCTCATAAATCTTATGCCTTTACACACACACCACGACAAAGACAATATTATATACAATATGAATATTATATATATATATATATAGTATATATATTATATATGTATATATATATATTAAGCTACAAACTGTCATTTAACCTCCATTTCGCTCTACTGCGGGAATGTCGCCAAATTATAACTGATAAATGAATCGATAACTTGTAGATTCGAACGCCCAACAGTACGCGTCGACGTTTTCCAGACCAAGCCGGTAACCAGTCGGCTGTCATGAGAGGTGATGTGATAAAAAATTCATGCGTATATCTATATATACTCTCGATTATTTTTTGGAAGTCCACTTAGATATAAACAGTCAATGGACGCAAACAAGTCAAGATCATGAAATCGACAGAGGACACAATCGAAAACCATCTGTAATCCTATGAAAGAGATGAAGGAAAGTCTGATAATTGTTAGTGGTAAACTCTTAACTCCCTTACCAATTATACTGCTGAAAGAGAGAGAGAGAGAGAGAGAGAGAGAGAGAGAGAGAGAGAGAGAGAGAGAGAATACAAATACGATTCGATCCCATCGATAATCCAATCAGCTGATAAGAATTACCACATTGATTACATCCCTTCCTCTCGAAAATACATTAATGGAACCACGTATCATCCAAAATACACCATTAGAATCTTGCGCAAGGAATGACAAATTAGAAATGAATGACTTGGGGTATTATCCGATCAGGATCAAAATGTTTTTATAAGGTTCTAATTTCCGAATTATGGGTATTCTAATTCTGAGGAATATATAAGAAACAATGATTGCTTTCATGCTTGCAAGCAGATTGATTGTTTACATTTGTCCAAGCAGGGTGATGTGGTATATATGTAAATGCTTTTTTATACATTTACGGGACCAATATTTCACTTCCTTGCAGGATTAAATCTTTGACCCCAAGATGTAATAACTTTCAAAATATTGTTGTTATTGTTGCTGTTGTAGATTACACTGGCCTTATGCCAGCACGGCTCTGGCTCCAGGAACAGACCGTGATCTCAGACATGAAATTACCACAGAAACTGAGAAGATTACGAGTATTTCTTTGATGAATGATTGAAAGAATTAATTACACTTTTCCATCACAAAATCCGGTGAAAGAACACTGTTTTTTAACACAAATTATTTATTCAAAGGTCTTTGCTCTCAATAAAGAAATCAGAGTGCTAGTAACTGTTCTTTTATTAGTAGTGAAATCGCATCTATACTCTCAACATTAACGTAAAAGGAAACCTATGTCACTGAAATCAAGTAAAGCACAATTTTTATTTTTATTTTTATGAGTTAAAATATCAGTATCCGAAAGGAGACAGCAGAATAATATTCGAATCCTGTTTGAAAAAAAAATTCTTCTCTTGGATAAAATTAGAGGTCTTCCAGACCTTGAAATGTTATTCAGAGCCTGTTCACCTTTCCTATAAGCCAGAGCCTCCCGATGTCTGAAAAGTCAGCAATGAATTACTGACGCACTCATACGATATGAAGGCTTAAATAGCAGCCTCTCAAGGCCTCCTCTTTCAGCCGCGTATTGGGTCAAATCAGTCGTGAATAGATCTCGTATTTTGCTTCTGACGTGCACAGAATAATGTCAATTTTCAAAGTTTTCCATTCCGATCTGCAGACCGAAATGTCACACGGATGTTGCGTGTCAAAAAACTACTCTTATGAATAGATGCGACAGCTGTAATTTATTTATTCGTCTGATAATTAATATAAATAATCTCATCGATTTCCTTACATTTTTTGGTTAGCCGCACCATTTTGAAGCCTCGAATTACAGTGGTGAAATTCATAGTGGAAGTTTATTCAGGGTAAAATTTGGAGACTGGTTAACCACCAGATGTCAGTTCGAGTCTGTTCGTACAGAATTTCTTTTTTAAAATTTGAGTTGATGGACCCGCCCCTCATTAAAATTTTGAAAGAAATTCGAAATAATTCCTAAATCAATATGTTTACATATAGGACTGGAGAATGTTACTGGTTAATTTTCTAAAAGTACATGTACGATTACACATTAGTTAAAGGATGCATTCTTCATTTAAAATTGACCAGGATATTTGAAGTTCTTGTCTGAATAAATATTTTAAATATATTAAAACATTGGACGTTACCTGGACCTTCCTTGTATACATAGCGCATACATACATACAGAGAGAGAGAGAGAGAGAGAGAGAGAGAGAGAGAGAGAGAGTCATTGCTCATACCTAAGTATTTTAACGACTTTTTTAGGGGCACTGAAGCTAAAACAAAAACTACTTACATAGGAGAGAGAGAGAGAGAGAGAGCGAGCAGGAGCAGGTCCCTGGCAGGCTCCCGCTAACCAAAGGTCAGGAGTGCACGTGGCTGGGTCTTTGAACTTGCGTCAGAATAAAAGATATCCTGGCGAACACTGTCAAACTACGTCAGTCCGGTCCACAACGTGCTTAAGTCTCTCTCTCTCTCTCTCTCTCTCTCTCTCTCTCTCTCTCTCCCTGTCCTGTGAGTGATTTGATTTTAGCTTCAGCGCTATTACAAAAACCATCAAAATACTCCGGAACATAATTGCTATCTCTCTCTCTCTCTCTCTCTCTCTCTTATGTTACAAAAATCAAGATACTCAGAAACATTAACTGCCGCTCTCTCTCTCTCTCTCTCTCTCTCTCTCTCTCTCTCTCTCTCTCTCTCTCTCTCTAGAAGGGAGAGCAGTGCAATATTATATACACGAGTCTCATATTGCAGAAGTGAAGAAAATAGGTGTATACCCTTTTTCTCTCTCTCTCTCAGTCAAACAAGTAGTTCCTCTCTCTCTCTCTCTCTCTCTCTCTCTCTCTCTCTCTCTTAATCATAGACATGACGTATGTCACCATCCATATATCTCGACTTTGATGCTAGAAATAGGCTTGTTTCGTTCGAAGTCGGCTTGAAACACGTAAAATTTCGTGCAAATTCAGGTCGTGGACAGACGTGCATGTTGCAGTGCAATAAATAGATATATATGTTTTTATTGTTGTTATTAGTATTAATTAAAGTGGGCAAACATCATATGGGCCGAGCAAGAAAGGCAGTTATAACACACAAAAGCAAGCTTCCATGGCTTATAATATCCTGATGTTGAACGGGAAACAAAAGTGGTAATTCAAAATAACGTTGATCAACAAACGGTCTATTCCAGCCCCAGCAAATGTGCGTGAATTCGACAGGTATAAGGCAATAGACTTATACCTTATTTTGTGGCCTGGCAATCATCGTCACCTCGTTCTGATTCCCGCGACCCGAAATCGAATCTCTGCTTGGTATCAGAATATCATCATTTCTTTTATTAGGATCTAGGCTTAGCAGTGATTAGCATTTCCAAAATATGTAGAAATCGAGACGTTAAGAGGGCGCTGTGGTTAATAGATACAACATAAGTATCTGATAAAAAGTGACCAGTAGAACTATAAGGGTAAACATGTGCGTGCCTAAACAGAATATAAGTCAATTTGAAATATCGGAAAAATAAATCAATAAATGGTTCCTTCGAGCTTTGTTGCTTGTGGTGTGAGTGCAACTTACGCCTCTCCTCCTCACGCCTCCTGCACATATGCTTCTCGTACCAGATATAGTAAAAATTTGATATTAAAGAAGCCAGGGCTACAGTTTTCATGACAGTAGCTAATAATCATGCAAACCAAAGACTATCTCGCACGATAAAACAATAAAAACAAAATAAAATTGAAAAAAATTTGATATTAAAACTAGCATTCAGAATTCCCAAAGGAAATACAGATAACAAAAACACTTTTCAATGAAATAAAAAAAAAACGCCGGAGGAGAAAATAGCCCAAAAAGAATTCGAGGAGAGATTTCTTTAAAAAATTCCTTCAATATAAAAGATCAATCGGCTTTACCTGTTTTGATTAAGAAGCCTTAATAAGTCTAGAATGGTTTTGCAATGTCGAGCATACCCTATAGTTCATGGTGGTGGAAAGCTATCCTCTTTTCATGCTGTCAGGGAAATGTAGTCTGTTTTCATCGTGTCATTTCCAGTCCAGACCAGGACACTTTCTGTTGTCACCTTGGAAAAGAGTCCAAATTTTAGATAATTGTTCTAGTTTACATTGGTAGGCAGGTTCCATTTAATATTAAAGGTATATAACATACCTTGTTTCCATCCTGTCAGGTATATTTCAGTCCAAAGTAGAGTAAATGTACCATAACATATAAGAGGGATTTCCGGGAACAAATCATATAATATATATATTATAATATAATATTAATATAATAATATAAATATATACATATAATATATATATATAATATATATATATATATATATATATATATATATATATATATATATATATATACATAATAGGGACATATATATATATATAACATATAGTATATATATATATATAATATATATATATATATATATATATATATAGAGAGAGAGAGAGGAGAGAGAGAGAGAGAGAGAGAGAGAGAGAGAGAGGTATTTGCTATTTGGTTATGTAATAACAAAGACCCACAAGACTCATCAATATTCAGGAGGACCTTAAGTAGCCCAGATACCACATAAAAATGAAAAACTCACAATACTCATCCCATAAGATAAGGGCCATCTCATATCCATAAGTAAGAGCCAAGAGCCATACTTAACACTTAACGATCTCTGCTACGATAACCCTTGAAGGGGAGTCACAATGAGAGAGAGAGAGAGAGAGAGAGAGAGAGAGAGAGAGAGAGAGAGAGAGAGAGAGAGAGAGTTTAGTAAACCATGTAAATGTCACGGTTACATCAACTTTAAATAGCATAGGCTTTATAACAATAATTCGAGCCACCGGATGACAAGAGAGAGAGAGAGAGAGAGAGAGAGAGAGAGAGAGAGAGAGAGGAAAAAAAAGGAACGCATCAAACAGTTCCTGGAACGGGTGATAATAATTAGAAACACCAGCTCTGCATGGAGCACCGCCCCTCCCCACCTCTCCCATTGTGGGGTGGGGGGTTGGTATTAGGGGGTTGACGCTGGGGGGGCGGGGGGGGGGGTATGATGGTAAACACAATAGGGCCATGGACGGATAAAGCAGGCCGTTTAACATGAAAGAGAGATATGGTAGAGCATTGGATGATATATATATATATATATATATATATATATATATATATATATATATATGATTATATATAGTATAATACACACACATATACTCATATACTAAATATATATATATATATATATATATATATATATATATATGTGTGTGTGTGTGTGTGTGTGTGTATGTGTGTGTGTGTGTAGAATAACAGTACTTCATTAAACAGGATGGTATCAAATGGAGTTACACTTTGTATGAATGCACATTACAATTAGGCAAGTGGTCAAGTACGTATGTATGCATACATACATAAATATGTGTGTATGTATGTATATATATATGTGTGTGTGTGTGTGCAACGAGCAATCTTAAGGGAGATTGGGCGGAACATGGGATGATACATCACAGGGCATAAGATAGAAAACGAAATGATACATTAATACGCACACTTACAAGCATGCTACACATAGAGAGATAGAGAATAAATTATGGAGTGTTACATCATGTTGCACTATGGAATGGAATGATATTTTAATGAACGTTATGTAGAGTATATGATAAATGAAAAGTTATATCTCAATAAAGATTAAACATCTAGAAATGCGGTCTATTGTGGATGACACGTAATAAGAGTATATGGTTAAGCAAGAGACGATATGAAAAGGAACGCCTCATAACTACAGAGAGAATTATTACTCTACTCGTAAATATATTGTAGAAATAAATAGCAAGAGGATATTTATTAGTATTACATTTGTCCAGAATAACAGATCGGCGGAGAAAAAGAGGATTGCGAAATACGGTAGAGGTAATGTGTTAAATAGGCCAGAAGACCTAAATTCGTAAAAGACTCGGCAGGAAAGATTTGTTTCTAAAAAAAAACACAGTGACCCTGAGGGGGGCATAGTCCTCTTTGACCTTTGACCTGTAAGTATGACCCCGATCCTTGGCTCACCACAGGGTCGAAGTCTCAATGCCAGTAGAAGTTACGTATGGATTTCAAGTCTTTACATTTAAAAATATTAAAATTAGTTTTAAAAAATGTATATGGAAGGACTACTTAGATATTTACCTAAGTGTTCGTAAGAACATAGAGGGAAATCCAACTTTCACAGATGTTATATTTGGAGTTTGACAACCTTGCCTTGAAAAAATATTAGAAGCACGGTATTTTTCCTTATTCATATGGGTGGACGTCTTGGAAATTTACCTAGGTGGGTATAAGGACTTAAGAGGAAATCTCAGATCTCATAGGTATTATGAGGTTTGTAGTCTATACCTTCGAAAATAATAAAATTAGACTTTTCCTTCCTTATAAGACTGAAATACATGCTTAGTGAGTCGAATAGACAGACAAATAGGTCAGTTACTATCTACCAATCTCGGTAAACCCTGACCATAGAAATAACCTCCCTGAGGGAGGGAAGGGGGTTGAGGGCTATATAGTTAAATTAAAGAGGAGGCTTATGTAAGCCAGGAGGAACTGGGAGTGGGGGGGGGGGGGGGGAGTGCACCACCTCCGAGAAAAAGGTAAAGCAAGCAAACATCCAGGGGAGTGAAAAAGTCAACAAGGCGGGTAAAGGATTTAATGAGCGGTTGAAGGGGCGCTCAGGTCATTACGGTAACGAGGTCATTGCTCTCCAGAGGAGGAAAGGTCACTTTCATTAATGACGAACGACAATGGGAGGCGGGATGTATGTATGTATGTATGTATGTATGTATGTATGTATGTATGTATGTATGGCCTGGAGGTGGCGTCGGAATGTTTCTTTGTTTGTTGGGTTAGGAAAACTCACCTTTTTTAGGTTATACAATCTGTATGATGAGATGCAATGTGAATTCTCATATGTATCCATATATATTTATTTTACGTACGTTAGTTCTTCGGGTGGGGCGGGGGAGGGCGGCGTGTCGTCTCCACCCTTTTTTATGCTGTCATCTTTTTTTTTGACGTCTTGGCTGCAACAGTTTACTTATAAATGACATTAATATTCATCAAAAATATTTTTACTTCAATCTCTCTACCATCTGTCAGTTTGTTTTTTTGGATCCCAGGATTCTAAGCCAAACCCTTCGGCCATCTCTCCTCCTTTATCAATAAAGAGTTCTCTCTGCTAAGTAAGAAATTTTATGACAGTAAAGAAAAGAAAGTATTCTTCAAATGATATCAGCAGGAAAGTGTTGTAACACAGGTAACTAATGTATACATTAATATTCTAGATCGCATTTGCCTCTCTCTGGTGCTAGGTGAATCTGCTATCGTTTTGTATGGGTACTTTTTTGGTTAATGCTCCCGCATAATTGTACCATATTCCAATACAGAGAAAGTTTATAGATTCAGATTAAAAAAACATGCACAAAACTCAGAAAATCTAAAAAAAAAAAAAAAAAAAATTCAACAACTTATGAAACATGACCCATTACCAACAAAACACCACATTGCGAAGTAAATATTTCCACCTGTGAATGTCCACAGAAAGCAAGCGTGCTCCAGTACTAATAAGAAAAAAAAATTATTTTCAGCTGACACAAACCGGCGTTTTCAATAACACCTTCAGATGTTTGCAGAGGGAAGATGGTGGGTCTTGGACCACCATTATATCATTAAGTGGAAAATGCAGCAATTAAAGATTAACCGATCGTAGCCAGTAGCCATGGAGTTATTTAATAATAATAAGTCCCCAGTCTTCAGCGCGACGATAGCTCCCATTTTAAGGGTTAGGCTTAAACGACAAAATGAGATAACGATCGTAAAGTAGTTTAAAGAGACCACTGGGCCAAATTTTTGGACTCTCGCAAGGCTCGTCCGCGTTTGTCCTTAAATGAGATGGGAAACTTATGGCCGGGTATAAAAGTTAAAGGAGTTGAACAGTTTGGTTGGGAGCGTAAGAAGGCGCTGCAAAACTCATCACAGCAGCTTTCACCTTCTTTTCTTCGAGATATACGCGAACATACATGCATACATACATACATATACACATACATATATATATAAACATATATATATTATATAGTATATATATATATATATATAATATATATATATATACTTATACATATGTGTATATATATATATATTCCACAACAACAAACAAAACAACACTCCAACAAACAAATATGGGCGGCAGAAACAAACAATTCCTCCTCCTTCCAGACCGACCATCACGCCCAGCAGCGGGCAGCCAATCACAGAGAAAAGCAGAGCAGAGCAGAGCACAGCAGCAATCCCCCAACAATGGATGACTTCACCCTTTGGTATTTAAAACGCGGATTGCATATAAACGTCCAGTGTCGCGCCGCGTAATAAATTGTTGGATAACAGTACGCCATCACCTGAACCCTCCTCCTCCTCCTCCTCCTCCTCTTGCTGCATAAAATTCCGACATGGAAATGGAGAACGATGGTATGTTTACAATCACGCCGTGAAGGATGGTGGGACGGGGAGGAGGTGACCTCGAAATGAAAAATGCTCTTTTGTGTATTTTTCATATATCTTGTGTGTGTATATATATATATATGTGTGTATATATATATATATATTATTATATATATATATATATATATATATATATATATATATGCTTATATGCCACTGAATAGCGCGTGACCTAATATTTAGTCAAGGCCACAGGAGAAATAAAAGAGGGACTACCAAGCGCTTTTTCGTGTTATATCAATGCACTGCCGGCACGTTTTATAAATAGCACGAAAGCGCTAACTACTCCTTTTCTCATATGAAATTTCCTCCTAAAATAATCCTACTTATGTAACGTCAGGCATCTTATGATAAACAAGGTTGCAAGAATGCAATGCAGTCAGCCACTCCCAAGGTGTGCGCCTTTCTGTTTTGTAACGAAATATCTCTTGAACGGAAGAAAGCAATTTGGTGACACTTGGTGAAAGCATTCCTGGACTGACCTTCGCCCCAACTTAAGAATGCATTGATGAAGATTCAACGATTTGATGTTTTCACTGAGTCAACCAAAATAAACAATATTAAGTATATTGATGTATACAGTGATTCCTAATATATATAAGTGAAGGTTAACGGAATATAGTTTTAACTATATTAAGTATATCAATGTGTACAGTGATTCCTAATATACAATATAAGTGAAGCTAAAACGGAATATATAATTTTTTTTTGCCATACCAGGTAAAACATTTCCCTTTCACCATACAGTTTTATTTTACCTCAATAAAAATGTAAGAATTTCTTTACAGGAAAAATACAAAAAATCACTGTAGCACGCCATCCAATAATCCCATCTGTATCCCACCGATCACTACCGATCCATACCGATCTTCAATATCGATCAGTTCCAGTCCCTACCCTTCCAGAGTCCCGAGGCTGGAAAGTGTAATTCGTTTAAGCAAGGCCACCAGATGCCTCTGGAAGGGACAGTACTACCAACACCTCCATCCTCTCCCTCTTCCTTCCCTTAAACCACCTCCACCCCACCCCCACCGTCGCATTGTGTTAGATCATTCTTGCATGAAACATTAAACCTTGACCTCCTTCCCTTTCGAAATGCGACCTCGGTGGGATGCCACAGAGGACGAGGATAAGCAAAATGGGGGTGACGAGTGCCTGGATGCGTGAGTGGCGAATTATAATGATAATAATAATAATAACATAAGTAGGCTTTCTGAAACAGTAGGTTGGTTGTAAAACTGCTCGTTCAAGATGTGAAGAATATATAAATGAATACGCTTGTCTATTTTTGCATATTCATAGCTATTTCATTTTTTAACTTTTTTATTTTTTAACGTGATCGTGAATATATGTCGCGGCTTGTCTGTATCCAGCCCTTTTTCGAGAGAACGATTTCATGTACAATACAAATCTCAAATCCTTTATTAAAGATTATAAAAATAAGAAAAAATGAAGACACTGCAAGTTCATATTTCAATTTCATCAAGGATGAACTTCTTGTGCTGACAACCGACACATAAGGTTGAGTAGGAGTACACTGACCCTCCCAAAATACACTGCGCCACTCACATCTCTGTTTCACCTACTTTCACGCCCCTGGATATCATGGCTCTTCTGTTTCTTCAGAATTTAGTCAATATTTTCCGTTTCTCCATTTCACAGTTACATCATTCCAGCCTTTCTTACACTTCACATACTACTCTGGCGTTCTTTTTAACAGCATCTGCGCCCTTTCCTATCATTAGCATTCAACATCCATACTCTATTCCAGTAAAGGAGAGTTAGCTGAACAATATCTTCAAACATCCCAAGTGGAGGAGGTAGGAGACCTTGATCTTTGGGGAAAGCAAATGATATACGCATATAATATATATATATGTATATATATATATACCTATATATAGATACACACATATATTATGATGTGAGATACCGAACGTCTACCTATTCAGGTCAGTATTCAGTTCGGCGAGACGTTTTCGAAAAAAAAAGAGCTAAATATTGTTTCCGTAGATCAAAATACACCATTTCTATACCTCTTTCTTTTTTTTTTTTTTTTTTCTTTTTTGAAGTCACAAAGACCAACAGAAACACGTGCAATAATAAAAGAAATTCTTCTGCCCTCGCCACCTATTGATCTACATTAACCCTCACAAGGAAAGCCGTCCCCTCCACTTCGGAGGGAACCCCTTTCGGAGGAAACCCCCTTTGGAGGAACACCCCTTTGGAGGAGAACCCCTTCATAGGAAAGCCCCCTGCAATTGTTTGCATCGTGCATATGTTATTGCCTCGCTATTCAGCGCCCGAACGTAGAGGGGGAACCAGCGTTTTACAAACCTATTTCTCAAATATACTGTGTAGAAAATGATGGTCGCACCGCCGAGATATATTTCACAGAACAATTCACCTTATATTTTATTAATTCTTTTACGTCTTTATCTATTTATCTATTATTTTATTCATTTATCTACTGTCCTAAAACAATTCACCGTGTTTGTTTTATTTATTTATATCTCTGTCTATTTATCTATTCATTTATTAATTTATCTTCTTTTTGCCAATAACTGACCTCTTCTTTCTGTATTTCCTTATTACCTCCTGTTACTTCCCGTATTCTTTGGAAGCTCGAATTTCAAGCCAGGGGCTCTTGTGGGTGTGTTCCAAACGATTATGGGTTTATCTTCTGTCTTCAGAATAATAATAATTAATAATACGCCTGAAACAACATCACTACTTTCACCTCGCGTGATTGTTATCGAAGTAAAGTTACATTCCCTTTGATGGATATCCTAAGGAGAAAGTGATAATTATCCTTTCACTTATTTTCTCGTTATCATGAGTTTTACGGAGAGTAGAATAAAGAAGTCCTAATTAAGAGAGTGAGGAGGAGGAGGAGGAGGAGGAGGAGGGTTGAGAAAGGCGCTGGCAATGAAACCTGCTTCACAGTGCCCTAAACAAAAGACGCTTTATTTACTTTTCCAATTCTCAAATACAATATGAGAGACTCCTCTCGCTAGAGGAACGGAACCTGCCTCTCTTTTCCCTAACTTGTTCGCTCCTCAGGCTTCTCCTCTCCCTCTCTCAATTTTCCTGCTCTCTGTCACTAACTTTGTTTATACTACCTTCTCTCTCTTTTGGTGGTTCTGACTGGGATTCATTTTTTTCGCTCCTCAGTTCTAATCTCTAGAAACTTGGAGCCTCCGAGTAGCTTGCTACCTATTTCTCACTCTATCTCCCATCCATTTTTCGCTTCATATTTAAATAAATGAAATTAAGTCTCTATTAGCAATTTTGTTTGTCTTTCCTCCTATCCTGTTTTTATATTTATTTGACTTTTTCTATTTTTTTTTTATTTTTGGATAAACGACTTTATAAACGCCTATCAACAACTAGAGTACTCAGGCTCGTCGAAGCTTTGTAAATAAATGCACGCTGTTCAGAATTACGAAACCCGTTTTTAAAACTGTATATTTTTATAAAGAAATATCGCTTTTATGCCTTATTCCTTTCTTGGCGGGATATCTCGCTAATACCCAATAACTCAAAGTCATCTCACTCAAGTTACGACGAATCTGAGACGCTTTGTCAACAACTCTGGGTGACTTTTGTCGTCAGATAAACTCGAATGTCTTTTCTTTTATGTCACCTCTACCAACTGGCACATCGCCAATGTGTTTGTCGTTGATTCGTGAATGCTCTCTTGTTGTTTTCAAAGGGAATTCCAAAAGCATTTTTTTTAGATATATAGTAGGAAGTAAAGGTAATTCATCCTACGGGCTGCTCTATGAGCAAGAGCCTGTGCTGGTATAAAGCCAACTTAACCTTAAACAACAACAACAGGTAATTCATATGTGAGATATGAGAAAAGAGTGGAATAATATATATAATATATATATATATATATATATATATGTATATATATATAAATCTTATATATATTACATATATACTATATATACACATATGTATATAGTATATATATTCATATATACGTATTATTTATGTATACACATATATATTCCCTTGACTTTTAAATATCAAAAGCCAAACTAACATTTAGAGTTTCCCTTCTAAAAATACCTATTTTATATAAACGCTGCAGATTCACAAACCGGTCAGAGCCTCCGCAATGGAACTCATTTTAATCAATATTTGAAAAAAGTACCTAAAAAAAAAAAATTATTTTTAACGTAAGTAGTCAGCCATTTTTGACTCTCATGTTGCGACAACACTTTATTTTTACATGTAAAAAGGACACATATTAATAGCATTTCTCTGGGAATGCTGGACTGAAGTCCATTCATACATAAAAATTTATGATAAGAGTTTGATGACAGTCTACCGCTGATGGATGTCTGCTTATTTCGACATGAATGTTTTTTTTTTCAGTTGATGTGTAGTAATTGCCTCAAGTCCGTTAGGCTCAATTATTATTATTATTATTATTATTATTATTATTATTATTATTATTATTATTATTATATTATTGACAGTTTATTTTGTAGAAGTTTCTCTCTTCTTCTTATTAAAAAAAAAACCGCGACTGAAATAGCCATTATTTTCAATAGAACATGTTGTTGTTGTTATTATTATTATTATTATTTTATTTTATTATTATTATTATTATTATTATAGGCCCTCCATCGTGCCCCTATAAACATCCACATCTATAAACTGAATACTATAGAGAACTATATTTCCAATTAATATAGAATGAATAAAACATCAACTAGATATTCCCATCGATAGACACTAGCGAGGTAGGAGGAGGTATAGGGGAGGAGGAGAAAGGAGGTTGGAAGAGGTAAGAGGAAGGAGGAGGAAGGAGAAGTTCTCTTTGCTGAGCATGGTTCATTTTTAGGCATTAAAGAGAATGCTGTACTACGATCAAAAGCGAGCGCTCATTTGCGCAGTTATGGCCCAGGGAAGAAATGATCATAAGGATTTTAATTCTGAAGATTATTTTAGGTTTTAGAGCCTCTGGAATTCTTTTAGTGAGGGGGTTTAAGGATCTGAATAGCCTCGTCAGTTTAGAAGTATCGAAATCTTATGCAACTTTGCATTTTCATTTTTGTTTTAAGAATACCTCTTATGTCTTCTTATGTCTGCTGTTTCATCTTATCGTCGTTCAGAATAACAAAGCCCAAGTCTGAATTTTGAAATGAATTACACTAGTTGTGTCTACTAGATTTCAATTCTATTTTTTTTTTTTTTTTTGCTCGTATGTAGTAAAACATTTTATTCAAACACTTCCAAATCACGAAATTGGCTTTTGTTTTCTTCACAATACCTTGGAAGCAGGCTTTGTTAAAAACATTGACAGTGATCATGTGTAGGCAAACAGTTCTATAATGATTGATACACAAATTTGAAGATCTTCATTTACCTACTCCTAGTACAGTGTCAGTTGTCCAATGACTGTGATACTCGACTTCGATAGATTTTTTTGGTGACTGTTATCTATCTTGTTCGATAGATATTGGGATATTTTCGGGCTTCATTCAATTTGAATTCGGTCCTGAATATTAACTTTTAGTCTGTAAAAGGTCGTGCAAACAAAGCCTGTTTATGTAGAGTGCGATATTTTATTCTTTAAAAAAGTTATTGTCTGTGAATGATTTCGCTCAGAATTGAATTGGATACCACACGTCGCCTATAATGAAGGTTGTAACCAACGGTAATTCTTAATCGATTAGTTAATATCCAGTCACTCTCTAAATGCAGGAGGGACGAAATAGCAATGAAATAAACATTATTATTATTATTATTATTATTATTATTATTATTATTATTATTATTATTATTATTAGTACTCAACACGCAAAAAGCATCTACACAGAACAAGCCGAGAAGGGCATTATGTTGTAAAACAAGATTCCAAAAATAAAAGGGATAATAAATAACAAACAATAAAAATACACCAACATAAAAATAAGAATAAAACTAAAAATAAAAAATAACTACGGTGCTTCAGAGTAATGAGAAACCAGTCACCATTACCCGAATTTCTCCGACGCTATTACAGTTTGTGTCCTACCACCGTCTTGTTCCTTGAAAGGCTAAGAGAACTCGTTCCCCAATTTCCAATAACCTCTTATCCTTATCGTCTCCGTAACACCATTTCTTCGACAACTGGCCCCTCTCCACTTCCGGTTCATGGCCGAACAAACCGGGTCCATTCTCATCTGACCATTTTATGCACTCGAGTTCCTCCCGCTACACTTTTACCGATTGCAACAGTTTGCTCTGAAGTATCGCCAAACACGGTGGAAATTTGGAGCAGTTTATAATAATTTAATGTTATACGTTCGTCTGCATACTTAATTAAACAGGGTACACGTCTCATCGTCTCGCCGTTTATCTCCTATTTATATATTTTCTTCCTTTTTTTGTTTGTCATTTTTTCTTTGCCTTCAAGATTCTTATTGCTTTCTGAATTCGATTTGTCATTTCCTCGCTCTCGCATCAGCTTTCAGAGCTCGAAAACGCTAGTTACATCAGCTTTCATCCATGAAAGCAACATTAACTTTCACCATCGGAAAGATGTCCAACCTCTATCCATCGGCTTCCACCCTTCGAAACGAAAACTTTCCCCCAAAAAGCCTTCCACGATATATAGAAAAACGACTTGGCTTTATTACTAACTAACGTCATTATTATACCCACTAACGAGTCTTTCAGGAGACGTTTTTGACCAATTATAGGCAGGAAGTTGTCTCCTTCGAGTACCAGCCATTGAAACTGGAGCTCCTCAGGCCCCAATTTTTAAGTACTACAAATTGTGGCTAGGAAGGATCTATCTATCTATCTCTCTATCTGTTTATCTATCATATATAATATATATATACTATATATATATATATATATATATATATATATATAATATATTATATATATATTATATATATATATCTATATATATATATATATATATATATAAAGGAAAAAGTACAAGACCATTCCTTATGCAGGGATATAACAACTAATATTCCGGATGTGTTTATATAATGTTTCTCACTTCTGAGAATTTGTTGCCCTGCTGTTCAACAGAGTTTCCTGTCCTAGAACTTACTGCCTTCCGCTGTGTTCCCAGAGACGTCTGGTCTGGTTCAGCTGTAGTTTCATCATCAGGAAGAAGTCCAGGTGGACGATTTTATTCATTTATTAATCTTATTTATTTATTTACGTTTTTCACAGAAATTAGAAATCTGGGATTCAATGGTATTGATTGTCCAACGCTGTTATGTCACTATTAATATAGAACATTTCTTCCTCTTTAGATGTTTACAAAAATAGCAGTAACGAAACGAGAGAGAGAGAGAGAGAGAGAGAGAGAGAGAGAGAGAGAGAGAGAGAGAGAGAGAGAGAGAGAGAGAGAGAGAGATCTGTCATTACTATTCTAAATTGAACAATACGACAATAACAATACTACGTATATACAATAACGCAAAATCTTTCAATAACACAAGCATAGAAGCATAGAGAAACCGTACCAAGTATGGATATGCATCAACTGTTACCGTTTAATTAAACACAAAATTTTTTATATTTTAATATAAACTGAATAATATTACGAGATAATAAAAGCACGCCATTTATTCCTAACATCGACTAAACGCCACAAATTTCCAAAGACTATTCCATTGGCCCAGTTAATGGTCTTAATCACGGAGACTCCATAAATTCCCATACCCGAGGAGAAAGTACCCACTTAGTACTACAGCAGGGATTCCAAAGGCATATTCTCGAGTTTTCCCAGAGGAATAATGTCCAAGGAACTCGTTCTAATAGAGACGATAATTCGTTATTTAACGACCCCAAGATCGTTAAGTTATGAGGTACTGTAGGTGTAACTTGTGGGTCTACGTAGATTCAGGTTACGTAACGTTTGAGATGCTGTAGACTTCGAAAAGACGAGAGAGAGCTTTTAAACTGATTTTGTTTGGCAAATGGAAAGATTTCTCAGATTTAGAATGGATTGACTACTAGGAGAGATTATGTAATAATTCTCACATTTGATTTATTATTTATTATCATTTTTTTCTCTAAGAAACGGAAAGAATTCTTAGATTTACAATGAAACTTCTACGAGACGAGATAACGCCTAAGGTATGATTCGCTCATCACCTTTATTTACCGTTGTCAGCTACAATCTTCATGATAGCAAGGAGTGCTCCCGCTCATTCAAAAACAGTTTTTCATTCCGTTTGTATCACCTTCAAAAATACTTTTGGCTGACAATATAACAAATCATAAGCTTTTAGCTGTGCGATATCACCTAGACTAGTAGCTCACATCGTACCAATTTAATGTTATTTCCACTTGTCGTAAAATGCGCACACCCTGAGAGACCCTCACTTACCCTTTCCCAAAATCAAGAGAATTTTTATTAGCTTTTGAAAGACGTATCCTTCAGGGGAGGTGGATCATACATCTTGCCTATGTGAACTCTCTCGAGAAACTGAGTTTCTAGCCCAGTGACTGGCTTATCAACAGCCAATCAGAAGCGTCGTAAAGGACTGGCCTAGACCTCAGATGCACGGTTGATGTGAATCTACTGTAGTAGCCTAAGTAGCCTATTCATTCCTGCGTCACGATACGGTCCAAAATCATCGCACGATTAAAACGAGGATTCTCAGTTTAGCACACTAATTAAAACTTTTATCTCGCTGCAGATGACATATCATAAATACTTCCAAATCCTTTCTGTCAACAAGAGAAATACAGCATTAGCCCCACGAGGAAATTCTAACGTAAATCCTGGGTTGAGAGCCACCCAACCTGAGTCAAGTTTGGACGTCAGTAACATATAGGCAGGGGACAACGATTAATCCCGGCCAATTTCGACAGAAGCGGATGAGACTTAACCGTATACGGTTCTGTCAGGATCTGTCAGCAATGACGGAGAAGGACAGGCTGGCGATACTAGTTATGACTTTAATCAAAGGCTGCCGGGGGTTATAGTGGCGACGACGAAACCCTTGGTTGTCGGTCATTTGAATAAGTATATTCATTGCGTTAGGTGATATATGCACCGAATCCATATTCATGGATACACGTTCGGATGATCAAGTGGTACATACATATACATACACACACACAGATATATATATATATATATATATATATATATATATATATATATATATATATATGAACATTTCTGTATGTATGTATGCATATATGAATGAATAATGTAAATAAAGTATATATATATATATATATATATATATATATATATTATATATATATATATATACTGTATGTGTTTCTAAAAATAGTAGTAACGAAACGAGAGAGAGAGAGAGAGAGAGAGAGAGAGAGAGAGAGAGAGATGAGACAGAATGTGGCGAATGAGATTGAAAAGTGAGAAATATCACCAAGTATAAAATGCTTAGTCTCGTCCTTTGAGACTTTTAATAAAACCCCTAGAACACATTTTGAATATTTCACCGAATGTAACTCAGGGTTCCTGGGAGAGGGATGGGGGGAGGGCCATATATTTCCTCCCTCTCTACCCCCCCCCTTCAAAATAGATCTCCCCATTAATCCTTGAGATGAAGATTTGGAGTCGTTCTCGGACCTAAAATTACTTGGGCGCAATTTCTTTTATCGTGGCACTACTACATTCTTATTAGAGAGAGAGAGAGAGAGAGAGAGAGAGAGAGAGAGAGAGAGAGACATACACTTACCACAAGAAAACGACTGTAATGAGATATTACTGGACACATGCTTTTCTTTCTAGTGGGACTACATAATTCACGAAAGAGAGAGAGAGAGAGAGAGAGAGAGAGAGAGAGAGAGCCCCCGTACCTATCTTTAGCTAACGGATGTAATAAGATATTATAAGAGACATATGCTTACTTTTGTCTGGGACTTTTATCATAATAATAATAATAATAATAATAATAATAATAATAATAACTAATAATAATAATAATAATAATAATAATAATATATTAGGCACATATATTTGAGACGAGTTAGATAGCCTAATTTATTAATTCCAAGGCCATTTCAATTTATTCATATATTACAATAAAGGTTTTTGTGACATTTTTGTCATATATTATTAATACATCGACACCAGAATTGAATTATAATCCATGATTCAACTATAAAACATAAGCATACATACAAGGATCGATATGTATATATATATATATATATATATATATATATATATATATATAATACACACACACATATATATATATATATATATATATATATATATATATATATATATATATATATGCTTTGTGAGTGTATGTGTGTACAGAAACGCACATGTTACGGACTATTAGATTCCCAGATGTTTGAAAAATCTCCATTTTCCCCTGTGTCCTCCAGGGCACGAGTGCATAAGTAAGTGTGAATTACCCAAATCCACCGGACAATCTCCCATTTACCGCAAAAGCTCCTCCAAATACTGTAATCTTATTCCTAAATTCAGTGCCACGTTTTGTAGAGAGAGAGAGAGAGAGAGAGAGAGATCCAAAAACTCATCAAGGTACATCTTGTCCTTACTGCTAATACGCGTCGAAGAAGAAGAAGAAGAAAAAGAAGTGGAAAAGAAAAGGCCTTTCCAGACATACCTCGTATACCTCTTCATATGACATCTAAGGCGTTTGATACTGAAGAGGATCTGAAAGAAGTCTCTCTCTCTCTCTCTCTCTCTCTCTTTCTCTCTCTCTACACATAACACATTAATGAGACCCTTCATTCCTCTAGTAGGTTGGAACGCGTCCTGGTTGCAACGCGTCCTGAGGTCGACACGAGAACACTTAGCGCCTTTGTTAAGTTAGGCCGTTTACTGGTCGTAGTAAGATACTACATGACCACCCTGTTAAGTAACAGATTTTTTAGTCATTCTTTAAATAACAAATTGACATATTTATATATAAACATATACACATATGTACTATATATGTATATATATATAAGAGAGAGAGAGAGAGAGAGAGAGAGAGAGAGAGAGAGAGAGAGAGAGAGAGAGACGTTCAAAACAATTCACCCTGACCGATTTCTTCGTGTCGCAAAACAATTTCTAAAATTATTCTCATTTATAACAGTACGATCTTCGATCTTTTCCTTCTGCTGAAGAATTTTGCAAGACTGGAATCCTGTTTAGGATTTATTGCCGAAACTACTATTTTTTATTTTTTTCCAGCTGGCTCGTAGATCTGACTCAAAAGCGTACCCTGTCGTCCGTATCGGCTTTCCCCCGACTAAGAAAGTGGACGATTTGTAACTTAGCCCAACAACACAGTCAGTTTTGTTATTAAGTTTGATTCTTTAAGCGAAAGAAACTTTCTTACGCTCTTTATCAACTACTTCATGATGGCTAAAGAGAAATAAGGAGTATTTAATTTGGCGTAGTGCTTTGTTGTTTCTTCTGCTTGCCTGCATTAATTCTTGGTTAAAGCACAATTTATAAAGCAGGGATCGCCGCGGCCAGTAAAGCAAACACGTATACACACACACACACACACACACACATATATATATATAGATAAACAGAGAGAGGAGAGAGAGAGAGAGAGAGAGAGAATCAACAGTCAAAAAGATTCAACGTGGGGTTGTCCGTTGCCTTCCTTACTTTTTAAAGTACTCATTCAAAAGATGATATATATATATATATATATATTATATATCTATATATATATATATATATATATATATATATATGATAAAGAGGGAGAGCGATTGACATTTTGTTTCCTATATTATTAAATAAAAACTCGTTTATAGCAGAGTGAGTGACTCGTGATGAAAACCAGCGGGAGGGGAGGGACGATTCACGCCCTTTAACCAACTCGAAAACATGTTGGCGGGGAATACAATTATGTTTGATTTAATTTTCCGTGCTTCTGAACTCACTTCTCGGGGCAGAAATGTTACGATTGCAATTCAACTAAAAATTTACGGTCTTTTATGCACAATCGTATAATGTCAGTTTAGCAACTGTAAGGGGAATATATTTTTTTCCAGACGTCTTGTAGAAATGTTTGATAATACGCCAACAGACACTTTCATAAATGAAAATAAAACACCAAAACTAGTAATGTTGAAATAGAAATTCAAATACAAATGGCTCTATTTGTTTACCTCGTCGATACTTTTTGACGTGTTTGAAAACATCGCAACTATAGGTGGAAATATTTAAAAAGTGAATGAATGTGAAAGAGCTTTACACGTAAGTTCCGCCTGGTATTGTCCTGTTTTATTCACGTTCATTACAACCACGTATTCTCTCTCTCTCTCTCTCTCTCTCTCTTCTCTCTCTCTCTATAATATATTATATATATATATTATAACATATATATATAGTAAATATAGATAGAATGTAAATATATAAATACAGAGAGAGAGAGAGAGAGAGAGAGAGAGAGAGGAGGGGGCAAAAAATAATAAACAGAAATAAATCAATAGAAAAATGAATAAAGCAGCCCAAAAATAAAAGACGCCAAGGAAAAAAAAAAGAGGAAATAACGAGAGAGAGAGAGAGAGAGAGAGAGAGAGAGAGAGAGAGGCAGGAGGCAGGACGGAAGGAAACTCGACCATAATTGACCCTTCCGTGAGTCACACCTTCGCCTCTCCGAAGTAATCAGAGGGAATAAGGCTGAATATAAGGCACTAATAGGCAACCTCGCTCCATGGCGGGAAGGAAAGGCAGAGTAACCGAGAGAGAGAGAGAGAGAGAGAGAGAGACTGAATTGGTCTATTTTCTCCTCCAGCTACTCTATTTTCATTCCCTTCCATCTTACTCTGTTTATCACTTCATAACCTTATAAAATAGCAGGGGGTCACCATAGGTCTTTTTCCACCGTTTTCTGGCTCCTGGGGTTCGATTCCCCGCTCTGTCAACGCAGAATTAGAGGAATTTATTTCTGGTGATAGAAATTCATTTCTAAATGCGGTTCGGATCTCACAATAAAACGTAGGTCCCGTTGCTAATTAACCAGTTTGTTCCTAGCCACGTGTAATCCTTCGGGCCAGCCCCAGGAGAGCTGTTAATCAGCTCAGTGGTCTGGTAAAACTAGCATAAACTTAATCTGGCTACTGGGTCAATCTCAAGGGTTGAGGTTACTAGAACGATATCATTTACTTAATACTGGTAGTCAGTGCTTCTCTTGTGCACAATTGCAATATATTATAAAATTTATTATATATATTTTGATATATATATATATAAATAGATATATATATATATAATATACTATATAACTTTTATATAATATATATATATATATATTATATATATATATATATATATATAATATACATATATATATATATATATATATATATATATATATATATATATATATATATATACTTAAAAATCACAGTAGATGCACTTGACTTCATTTACACACACATGTATATATATATATATATATATATATATATATATATATATATATATATATTTTATATATATATATCGATATATCATTTATATATATATATATATATATATATATATACGTATATATCTATATTATATATATATATATATATATATATATATATATATATATATATATATATATATATGAAGTGCTGCTAAAAATTAAAGATCACAGATCTTGCAACCTATTTTCGAAATATCGTTGTAAGAGCGTCGTAAGTCTCGCAAGATTTATATAAACCCTTAGCGGAGCGTATACTGTAAGCTGCCTGTCTTAGACTAAGTTGGATGATTTATAATCTTGTCATCACATGAGTCTGACTTTACAAAGTGAAATCATGACGAGGTCGAAGACAGCTAAAAGCGAATGACCTTGAAAATGTATTATATTATAAATACTAATGTAATTACAGTTTAATCTATTTTAACGAATGCTAAAATGACCATTTAACGTAATTCCTAACATTTGTAGCAAATAATTAAGATACATACGACTGAATTATCATTTTAATCTACCTTACTTCCCTCGAGGTTTAATGGAAAATATATCAGCCCATAATATAAATGATAATAGCTGGCAGTCTTGATTCTACACATGCAATTCATGAATTTCATGAGATGAGGCAATCTTAAGGCAGCGCTTTTAATGAAAACAACACACGTACATTATATATATTAATGAAACATTGGGAATCAAAGTACACATTGGGTTGAAAGTAAAAAATATAGTATTAGGCTTGATATAAAAAATTGACAAAATCTTATAACGGCGTTGAGGCTGATGATATACGTAATCTTAGACAGATATTACATCAATAATAACAGTGATTATGATATTACTACTACTACTACTTAATAATAATAATAATAATAATAATAATAATAATAATAATAATAATAATAATAATAATAATAATAATAATATTTTGGTAGAAGACCCTCTTTTAGGCAAATGCTGATAAAAAGAATGGCAGAATTAAGCGAGTTGATTTTATATATTGTTTTGTCTATTTTTCTTACAATTCGCTTCTCAGGCTCGACGATGCTCCTGAGTAACTAGCCAATATTCATATAGGGAATTTCTAATGATAATAATTATATTAATAACTCTATTTCAGTGACTTTAGAAAAATCAACTCCCAAAGTAATATTCGCAAAACAGAGGGAGCCGACCTTAAGGAATTAAATCAGTAAATTAATTAATAATTTAATAGATAATCACATAAAAAAGACCATTGGAGGACACCAAGATTTCGCCAAGGTTGAACACCCATTCGTCGCCCCCCCCCCCCACCAACCCCTCACCCCCTAAATCCGGACTTCTCACCTTGGGTCAAATTTTCGTACAAATTCAACGTATAACCTACTCGTATTATCCTGCTAACGTACAAAGAAGCAGGTAATGTGACAAAGAAGGAAATAAACAGTCCCATCAAACAAAAAGCAAAAACAGCTTCCTTGCAGAGGTAATGAAAAAGAAAACTCTCATTCTTTTATAATAATCTCGTGAACAACAGAAAACTGCATAACGACAGCGATTCAGAAAATGGAAAATCACCTCACTTCACCGTAACAGTAGTCACTTCTCTTTCACGACGATTGTCCCCATTTAAACGCGCAGAGAGAGAGAGAGAGAGAGAGAGAGAGAGAGAGAGAGAGAGAGAGAGAGAGAGAGACTAACTTCCCGCTGCGTGGCGCCAGGGACACTTCTATCCGATGGAAAAGTTAAAAACGAAGTAAGTATATTTTACGGGCGCCATAAATGTGAGTATTGTCGCGAAAGCTAATGGCTTGCTGCCAGAGAGAGGAGGGTGAGCGGGGGGAAGGGGGCGGAGAGAGTCATAATTTGCATTTTCCTCTGCTATTCCTCTTTCGGAGTGGCTCTGGAAACGACAGAGCTTTTATTTCAGTATTTCATTTGTGAATTGCGCTCTCCACATTTGCCTTGTTTGTGGAGCTGTTCTTTCCGCGCTCACAATAAATTTATAAACATCTCTTTGCCTAATACCATTATAATTTTTGAATACCCTTATTTGTGATCTCATAGGTTAAATTTTTGAATTCCGTTATTCATGATCTCATAGGTTGAATTCTTGAATTCCCTTATTTATGATCTCACAGGTTAAATGTTTGAATTCCGCTATTCATGATCTCATAGGTTGAATTCTTGAATTCCCTCATTCATGATCTCATAGGTTGAATTCTTGAATTCCCTTATTTATGATCTCACAGGTTAAATTCTTGAATTCCCTCATTCATGATCTCATAGGTTAAATTCTTGAATTCCCTCATTCATGATCTCATACGTTAAATTCTTGAATTCCCTCATTCATGATCTCATAGGTTGAATTCTTGAATTCCCTTATTTATGATCTCACAAGTTAAATGTTTGAATTCCGTTATTCATGATCTCATAGGTTAAATTCTTGAATTCCCTCATTCATGATCTCATAGGTTGAATTCTTGAATTCCCTTATTTATGATCTCACAGGTTAAATTTTTGAATTCCCTTAGTCATGATCTCACTCCTGAAGTATTTGTATCAGACTTGCATAACTTTTTAATTTATTTTCCAATGCAAACAACGTTTCTTTGACCAAATAAAAAGGATATGGGATATGCCAGCGGAAATTGTACCAATAATCATAGGGGCACTAGGCACGATTCCAAGAACCCTGGGAAGGATCTTGGAAAAACTAGATGCTGAAGTAGCTCCAGGACTCCTGCAGAAGAGGGTGCTCCTAGAAACAGGGCACATGATGAGAAAAGTGATGGACTCCTAAGGAGGCAGGATGCAACCCAGATCCCCACACTATAAAAAAAAACCACCCAGTCGAATAGGATGACTGTGATAGTCAAAATAAAAAAAAAACTATAAAATAAGATAAAATAATATAAATAATAATAATAATAATAATAATAATAATAATAATAATAATAATAATAATAATAATAATAATAAAACTAACAAACTCCCCTCTCAATCCTCGTAACAACAAGTTTTCCTCCTTTTATCAACTTTACCTGTCCCTTGTTTGCTCTTTCAATTGTTTCTCTTTCCCTCTCATGATTTCCTCTTTCTTCACACTGTTGTTTCCACATTATTTATTCTTTTCTGCGACTTGCCCATCGTCTTACCGATTGTTTATTCTTGCTGTTTACTTTCGTAATAGCAGCATCGTGATTTATTTAAAAACAAGAACTAATAATAATAATAATACTAATAATAATAATAATAATAATAATAGTAAAGGGGTATTTTTTACTCTAAAATTATTTTTATTTTAATATATCTTATAGTCATTAAGCAAAGTGTACTATAAGGTGAATAAGTATACAAAACATTACTAATAATAATAATAATAATAATAATAATAATAATAATAATAATAATAATAATAATAATAATAATAATAATAATAATAATAATAATAATAATAATAAAATAATAATAATAATAATAACCGGGTACTTTTTATTCTAAAATAATTTATACACTTGATATATCTTATAGTCATGAAGCAAAGAGTATAAGGTGAATAAGTATAGAAAACATTAATAATAATTAATAATAATAATAATAATAATAATAATAATAATAATAATAATAATAATAATAATAATGATAATAATAATAATAGTAAATGGGAATTTTTATTCTAAAATAATTTATATACTTAATAAAACTTTTGGCCATGAAGCAAAGAGTATAAGGTGAATAAGTATATAAAACATTAATAATAATAATAATAATAATAATAATAATAATAATAATAATAATAATAATAATAATAATAATAATAATAGTAGTAGTAGTAAATGGGTATTTTTATTCTAAAATAATTCTTATACTTAATATATCTTATGGTCATGAAGCAAAGAGCATAAGAATAAGTATATAATACATATAATAATATATAATAAATAATAATAATAATAATAATAATAATAGTAAAAGGGCATTGTTTATTCTAAAATAATTTCAATACTTAATATATCTTATAGTCATTTAGCAAAGAGCATAAGGTGAATTAGTATCATAATCAACAATAATAATAATAATAATAATAATAATAATAATAATAATATTCCTCAACATTCTTCTTGGATATGTTTCGACCTCCTCGAAGGTCACCGTCTGCTGACTCGTCCTAACGAGGACCTTCGAGGAGGTCAAAACACGTCCAAGAATAATAATAATAATAATAATAATAATAATAATAATAATAATAATAATAATAATAATAATAAGGATTGTATCTGGGGACATCAGGATGGAGTTTGGAATTGAAAAATGCGCCTTAGTCAACATACAAAAAGGCAAAGTAACGAGAACTGAAGGGATAAAGCTACCAGATGGGAGCAACATCAAACACATAGATGAGACAGGATACAAATACCTGGCAATAATGGAAGGAGGGGATATAAAACACCAAGAGATGAAGGACACGATCAGGAAAGAATATATGCAGAGACTCAAGGAGATACTCAAGTCAAAACTCACCGCCGGAAATATGATAAAAGCCATAAACACATGGGCAGTGCCAGTAATCAGATACAGCGCAGGAATAGTGGAATGGACGAAGGCAGAACTCCGCAGCATAGATCAGAAAACCAGGAAACATATGACAATACACAAAGCACTACACACAAAAGCAAATACGGACAGACTATACATAACACGAAAGGAAGGAGGGAGAGGACTACTAAGTATAGAGGACTGCGTCAACATCGAAAACAGAGCACTGGGGCAATATCTGAAAACCAGTGAAGACGAGTGGCTAAAGAGTGCATGGGAAGAAGGACTAATAAAAGTAGACGAAGACCCAGAAATATACAGAGACAGGAGAAAGACAGACAGAACAGAGGACTGGCACAACAAACCAATGCACGGACAATACATGAGACAGACTAAAGAACTAGCCAGCGATGACACATGGCAATGGCTACAGAGGGGAGAGCTAAAGAAGGAAACTGAAGGAATGATAACAGCGGCACAAGATCATGCCCTAAGAACCAGATATATTCAAAGAACGATAGACGGAAATAACATCTCTCCCATATGTAGGAAGTGCAATACGAAAAATGAAACCATAAACCACATAGCAAGCGAATGCCCGGCACTTGCACAGAACCAGTACAAAAAGAGGCATGATTCAGTGGCCAAAAAGCCCTCCACTGGAGCCTGTGCAAGAAACATCAGCTACCTTGCAGTAATAAGTGGTACGAGCACCAACCTGAGGGAGTGATAGAAAATGATCAGGCAAAGATCCTCTGGGACTATGGTATCAGAACGGATAGGGTGATACGTGCAAACAGACCAGACGTGACGTTGATTGACAAAGTCAAGAAGAAAGTATCACTCATTGATGTCGCAATACCATGGGACACCAGAGTTGAAGAGAAAGAGAGGGAAAAAATGGATAAGTATCAAGATCTGAAAATAGAAATAAGAAGGATATGGGATATGCCAGTGGAAATCGTACCATAATCATAGGAGCACTAGGCACGATCCCAAGATCCCTGAAAAGGAATCTAGAAAAACTAGAGCTGAAGTAGCTCCAGGACTCATGCAGAAGAGTGTGATACTAGAAACGGCACACATAGTAAGAAAAGTGATGACTCCTAAGGAGGCAGGATGCAACCCGGAACCCCACACTATAAATACCACCCAGTCGAATTGGAGGACTGTGATAGAGCAAAAAACAAAAAAAAATAAAAAAAAAAATAAAAAAATAAAAAATAATAACAATAATAATAATAATAATAATAATAATAATAATAATAATAATAATAATAATAATGAAGAGTCGACAGGGCAAAACGATACCATTGTTCTTTTTTATCCCACATTGAAATTTCACTACTCCCAGAAACGGAAGTTTCCGAAAATTGAATCGCAAATTCCTTCCGTCCTCTCTGGAGGTGTGGACTTCTCTTCCTGTTGCATCATGCAACATTGATTCTCATTTAAGCAATGCGGGAAATAATAATACCGGTTTGCAACACGTCGGCCGCCTCATGCAATGCAACGAGAGCACCTTTATATTGTTAATGAGATGAATTTTTTTTTTTAGATGTCGTTTTCAAATAATAATGATCGAAATTATCACGCGTTCAGCAGTCGTGGCTTCCTTTTACCTATATTGCAGTTGGAGGCAAACTGATATGGTTGGGCTAAGAGTTACTAGAGGTATTTTAAATGACCTGACCTTCTCTGCATAATTTTGACCAAGATGTTTTTAGACTTCGTTATTCTATGTATTGGAAAGTGAAGCAGGAATCTTATGATCTGATTGGATACGAAGCTTATTGACAAACACACACACCCACACATAAAGAACACAGCCAAAATCGCTAACATTATACTTTCTGGCATTTCAGAATTTCGCTCTATTTTTCCAGATTTCTCTGAAAAATTCAAATTCAAATATTTTTGACTGGTCTGCAGACTATTCAACAATTGGATATCCTTTTCAGTCAGAGTAACTCTCACCTGAAGTCACTCTAACTCAATCAACAAGTCTAGCTAGATAATATTTTGCAGAGATGAAGGATTCAGTCGCTAAATCCAGTCAGCCAACATTTGGCAGATGTGAAGGAAAGCGCTGGAGAAAATACTGACAATAAATAAACTCTCTCCTGGGAGATTTGAGCCACAGACCGCCGAAACACCATACCGAGGTCTGATCCACTCTTCTACGGAGAACTTAAAACAAAGTGAACCAAGATATACTTTCGTACCATTATTTTCACAACGTAGTAACTCACATATTTATAATTCAGTGAGGATGAGAAATCTCATTTCCAAAATGTAATAGGATTAAAGGCAATTCAATGGACATCATAATTCAAATTAAATTGCGCAATTACGCATTAGTGAACTTTCAGCATGAATTTCCAAAAACCACTAGTTTGGTTTACGCCAGATTTACAAAGTGTGAATATTATTACGCTGCCGAGTTCTCCTCCTCTCTGCGATAGGAAATATTGCCTGCGCGTGTGTATAGCTTATGTTTAAATATCATTCACTGATTTGGTATATATGCCCCTTGTAAAGTGTGTTACAGGCCCTGATCCTATCTCATTTGCACGAATACAAAGGCATACATATTATTCTCTCGCCTAGGGATATCACTGTTCCAGGAGGAATAGTATTTTTTATGGGGAAGATTATGGAAGAGATAAGTTATTTAGCCAATATCCCTTAACGTTTATGACTTTAATGACATTACATTTATGTCCTTGGAAAGACTTAGGATTAATTTACGAGTGGTGACCTACACACACACACACACACACAAACACACTTACATAACCACATAGTCTCTGTATGTTTGTGTATGTGCGTATGTATGACTCTGACTCTTGGCTACGAGAGTAGTGGGTATGGGACCGCAACCACCTCACCCCCCCCACCCCCCCCCCCCTTCAAAAAAGGACTTCCACTCCCCCATTCATGCTCGAGTGACAGTCGTGGGGAAGGCTCGGTTTTATTTCAACGATTTCCCCCTTAGCTTATACGCGAGGGCTTTTACATTATCTCTCTCTCTCTCTCTCTCTCTCTCTCTCTTTTAAATCCCCGAAGACATGATTTTGGAAACGACCATTATAGCTAACAGCCCTTGAAAGCCCGATAAAAATTCCGCTGAGAGAGAGAGAGAGAGAGAGAGAGAGAGAGAGAGAGAGAGAATGATGCGTCAAGATATGGCCCCATGGAAAGCCGGGCAGGAAAGGAAATATTTTGGGGTACGAATGCCGCTGTGGACGAGTGATAAGCAACCATTCTAGCGTTTTGAAATATATTCAAAAAACACTTTTTATTCGGGCGATTTCACGTTTCCGTAACTCTTTCTCTTTTGAATTTTTTACTTTTTCTTCATTCTTCTTGTCTCCTTTGGGCTTGGGCTAGATAGAGACATTTGGGTGTCCGTGTCATTTGCCTTCAGGTCTATACCAAATTAAAAGAAATTTTAATAGGGTGAAACAGCCATTGCAAGACATCTGTATTCTGGATAATTATATATGAGAGGCAGGTAATGATGAGATATGTAAATTACATCATAACGATTATAGAAAACGTCAGTTCAGTGGTCAAAAATTTCGAGGTGAATAAAACATAAGATTTCATGAAATTATTATTAAAAAAACACTTTAGCTAATCCCTATTATATATTGCTATAATATTCAGCTCACATACACAAAAATGAAAAAACACCTGAGCCGAAAGGGTTATACAAACTCCCTAAATGTAATTATAAACCTTCGACTTTCTTGATGGGAAGTAAAATAAAAAAAATTTAAAAATCTAAGTGGAAAAATGACCCGAAAAAAAAAATTACCATCCTCATCAAGTCTAAGCGAGTTCCATCCCTCGGCGAACAAGACAAACACTCATTATCCGTAGTTCTCCAGATTTTAAGTTTTCGACGTTTTTGGGAATTTCTGACTCGACGGGATGGGATGTCCTGGATCAACAATAGACGTTTTATATTGGGCTGTCTACGGGTAACGTCGTTAAAGATTGTCAGGGAATGACGAGTGTCTATGCGTACATACATGCGCGCGCCTTTGCAGACATGTACATACAGTCAATCAGATTCAGATATATAGATGTATATTAGAGTATATTTTTCTTTCTCCTTATTGCTCACATACGTACACACAAGTAGATGTAAAAATTTCAAAGTATATTTTTATTAGCTTCTTGAATTTTCATTTTTTAAAAACAGTGAAAATACACACACATTTAGATTCCGACATATAGACGTATATTAAAGTAAATCTTCCTTTCTCCTTATTGCTCACATACGTACACGCAAGTAAATGTAAAAATACGAAGTAATATATTTTCATTAGCTTCTTGAATATTCATTTTTTGACAACAGTGAAAATACATACACAATTAGATTTAGACATATAGACGTATATCAGAATATATTTTTCTTTCTCCTTATTGCTCACATATACGTACACAAGTATATGTAAAAATATCGAAGTATATTTTTATTAGCTTCTTGAATTTCCATTTTTTAACAACAGTAAAGATACATAAACACAATTAGATTCCGACATATAGACGTATATTAAAGTATATTTTTCTCTCTCCTCATTGCTCACATACGCACACACAAGTAGATGTAAATATATCAAAGTATATTTTTATTAGTTACTTGAATTTTCAATTTTTTTAAATAACAGTAAAAACACAAACACACAAATAGATTCAGACATATAGACGTACATTCAATTATATTTTTTCTGCTTCTATATGACATACGCACACACAAGCTGATTTAGAACTGTACAGGTGTATCCGCGTATAGCTTTATTCCTGTTTTTTTTTTTTTATTTACATTATTTCTTTATAATAATGAAATAAAACATCTGAAGATAGGATGAACCGCATCAATTCTGTCAAGGGAGGAGTGCTTGCAAATTGCCTGCAAGTGTAAATAAATATCCTTTGTTTATCAAGAGCATTGGCATGGAATACCTAAATAACGAGACTTCATAAGTTCATAACATATGTAAGTGGGAGGAGAAGCAGTCTGGAGAATTTCACCCATAAAGAGGTAGAAAAGAGTTGGGGAGAGAGAGAGAGAGAGAGAGAGAGAGAGAGAGAGAGAGAGAGAGAGAGAGAGAGAGCGGAACCTTGAGAAAGGGGAAGTGAGCAGATATTGCGCTGTCAACAACAATGCAAAGTGGTTCAATAACGCAAAAAAAAAAAAAAAAAAAAAAGGATCCTACAGAATCAACTAGGTCAGATGGACCTCATCGAGAGATCTAACTCAAAATAACATTCCTAGAGGAGTTTTTTTTCCTTTTTGGCTGCAATGACAGCAAGAATTTCTAATTACTTTTTATTCTGTCAGTTATGATTTATATCTTTAAAATTTTAATTCCAAATATCTCTTGTATTTCAAAAATAAATGTCACCATTCGAGTAGCCAACAAAGCCAAGTCTTCTTAGTAGCGCTGAGAAATATTAAATATACTGAAAAGACTCTATCCCCATTAAATGCTAAACTTTATAGCGTAGACCAAACTAAAAACATAACACATAGCCACAGTTCACTGCAGTATAGGCAATAATTATAAACTAATGACACTGAAATACAAAGATAGCAACAATGAAGGATAGAACACAAATAAAAATGAAGTAATAATTTTATTAAAAAAATAATAATAATAATCGTACACAACAGGGCAAAAAATATCTAAAAAATCTAGAACTGAAGTTATATCAGTATAGATTTTTAGTCATTTCGAAATGTCAGATACGGAGGTAAAAGTAGATAAAAAGGGGTAGATATATTTTTGGTCCAACTGGTATTTATTGTGCACGCACGAGATGCTCTTATTGCCCAAAGTCACGTTCTCCGTACTCTCTAAACGATTGGGGGACTGGCAACGCTTTCTTCCTATCACAAATGTAAAAAGTATTACTAATATTTTAATGGAGAGAGAGAGAGAGAGAGAAGAGAGAGAGAGAGAGAGAGATACTCTTTTGGGAAACATGAGAACGAGAGAGTGAGAGAGAGATACCCTTGGAAATATGAGAACGTGAGAACAAGAGAGAGAGAGATACTCTTTTGGGAAATATGGATGAGAGAGAGAGAGAGAGAGAGAAGAGAAGAGAGAGAGAGAGAGAGAGAGAGGAGATACTTTTTTGGGAAATATGAGAGAGAGAGAGAGAGAGAGAGAGAGAGAGAGAGAGAGAGAGAGAGAGAGATACCCTTAGAAATATGAGAACGTGAGAACAAGAGAGAGAAAGAGAGAGAGAGATACTCTTTTGGGAAATATGAGAGAGAAGAGGGATGAAAGGACGAGAGAGAGGACCTTACAGACATTACCAGACCTTACATCCTTGTTCGGGTTGCCCCAGGTCCCTCAGTGTGAGGCACCTCTAATGTCTACCAGAGAGTTGCTAGTACATCTTCCGGTATATTTTTTGCATCTTCAATCTTGGATGTACTGGGATGCAGTTTATGATATTTGTCGAGCTTATTCTTAAAAACACATCTACGCTCACTCCTGATATATCCTCAGATGAGCTGGCAACGCATTGAATGGACGCTGCATTATCGATGCGGGTGCGTAGTGGTATTAATGTCCTGTGTGCTTTCCTTTTTTATTTTTCCTGGTAAGTTTTGGGCACTATTAATCTACCTCTGCTTGCTCTTTCTGATATTTTAGTTCATGATATTTTCTGCTATTCCTCTATCTGTTCCATGCCCCTGAATATCATGTAAGCGTTCTCTTCTCCTTTCTAGACTATATAATTTTAAGAATTGTAGTCTTTCCCACCCAGTAGTCTAGGTCCTTAACTTCTTCTATTCTAGCTGTAAAGGACCTTTGTACACTCTCTATTTCTGCAATATCCTTTTGATAGTGTGGGACCATATCATATTTGCAAATTTCAAGTTGGGACTACGAACATATGTTTTATAAAGCATAATCATGTTCAGCTTTTCTTGTTTTGAAGTGCCGTAAAACAACATTCCCATTTTTGCTTTACACATTTTGCCAACAGAGTGCTATTGATCATTGCAATAACATTGTTCGTATTCATCATCACACAAGGTCTTTAAACTGCTTCCTTATTTGTGATGGTCTCATTATTAGTCCCTTATATGCATATAAGCTTTCTTTCTCTGTCTCCATAATTATTGATTCAAATTTATCAGAGTTAAATACCATCCTATTTTACCTCTGCCAATCATATACTTTGTTAAGGTCTCTTGTAGAGCGTTCCTATCTCATCACAAGTAATTTCTCTACTTATTCTTGTGTCATCTGCGAAAACTACTCACTACCGAATCCTTAACTTATTGTCTATGTCTTCAATCATAAATAAACAAACAGTATTGCAGCTAACACCGTACCTTGCGGCACAACCGGATATTACCTTGGCTTCATCCGATTTTCTCCGTCGTTTGCAATAACTATCTGTTTTTCTGTTGTGGTAAAAAATTCTTTTAACCAATCTTCCTACTTTATCCACGATATTGTGTTTTCTATTTTCTTCGCTAATATATTATGGTCTACTTTATCAAAGCTTTTGCAAAGTCTAAATAAAAACCACATCTGTTTCATTTCCGCTTTTCATATTTTTGAATATGTTTCTCCACGGTGGACTAACAGTGGGTTTTGTGTACTTTTTTTTCCAGGGTACGAACCATGTTGTCCTTTATTAAACAAATTATTTTTTTATTAAATGTTTCATAATATTTTTCTTTCATTACCCTTTCATACACTTTCGAATAAATGTGATGTTAGACTCACAGGCCTATAATTACTTGCCTTCTAGTCCTTGATCCACTTTTGGAAAGTAGGGAATATATGCTAATTTGTGCTCATCATAAACTTGCTGTATCTACACTTTGTCTTAATAATATTGCAAATGGCTTTGCGATAGAATGAACTACTTTCTTAACAAAATAGCAGGAATTCCATCAGGCCCTGCAGCAGCTCCATTTTTAATTTCATTAATAGCCTGCACAATATAGCTTCATTAATATCTATGTCAGCTAAATATTCACTATTTTCATCCCTTACTTCTATATCATTATCTTCATATCTTTAAAATTTAGGGGTGAATTCTCTCTTATATCGTTCTGCCAGTATGTTGCAAAATTTCCTTTTTTCATTCGTTAATCTCCCTTCAATCTCAGATGGGCCTATTATTTCTATTCTTCTTTTATTCATCTTCTTCGCATATGAGAATAATAGTTTGGGGGTTTGCTTGATATTTAATAGGGTTTTTTTTCTTCCCAAGTCCCGTTTTTTTCATTTGTTTTTTTGATTGTAAATCTTTTGTTCTGCATTTTCTATCTTACTTTTTAGTTCTATAAACCTTTCCCATGCATTTTTTTCTTTTGCAAGACCTTTTTTCCACTTTCTGATTTTCTGGAACAAGATCCTTCTGTCTCTTGGTATGCATAATGATGTTTACTTTTCTTCTTCGTATATATATTCCACTATTTTCTCCAATATTTTTAATATAAATATCTCCCGTAGTACCCTTATGTCATCACTTACGAAAAAGTTATCCCAATCTTTGTTTAATTCTTCATTAATTTCTGACCATTTTATATTTTTACTGTAGAAGTTGTATTTTCCATATCCTTCCACTTTTTCATTTCTTGCGTATCTCTATTTTCACTTGCTTTGGAATAGAACTGTTTTAATTCTATGACATTATGGTCTGAAATACTCGCATTTATAAACTATTATTTCTTTAACATAATTCATCTCGTTCAAACTACTAGGTCTAAAGTATTTTCCTTTATTCTTGTTGGCAGGTGATTTATTTGTGAATGTTGTATTCTGTAGCATATCTAAAGCTTTTCAAATTGCCTCTTATCTTCTGCACTACTATTACTCTCTTTTTTATATGTATAAGTAACAACCACAATCTCCTATTCGTTCTTTCCATTCTACGAAACGGAAAAGTTGAAGTCACCAGATAGGAGAATAGTCAGTCCCTTGTGGGATTTCTACATATATCATAACCAATTTTTCAATTATTAAGTCAAACTCTTTAGTATTAGGAGGTCTATATATTACTATGTTCATCAATTTATTTTTTCAGATTCAAATTCTACCGCTATTAGTTCACATTCTGAGTTACTATATTTCTCATATATTTTTCCTTGTTTTTGTCTTTCCCATATATTGCGGTTCCCCCTTGATTCTATTATTTTTTCTATCTGATCTATAAGTTGGGAAAACCTTTATTTTGATCATCATTCCCAGTCTCCTTGGGAATACCAGGTCCTTATTATATTATATACTATTTTCTTTTCATTTTGGGTTAGTTCTTCTAAGTACTTATTTTTCTTTTTGAGTACTCGTAACTAAACCCTGCGCATTCATCACTATGATGGTTTGCGTGTTTTTCTCCTTCATTTAATACTGTGGTCGTAGTAAATAAGGATTTTCCCATGTCTCTTTCCTGTTCTGGTATGTTGTTCTTTTCTTTTTTTCATTTCCAGAAATTCTGACATTAAAAATCCAACTTTTCCATAATATTTGATCTTCCTTCATCATAATATTCATTTGTGTCTGAATCTGCAATTTTTCTCACCGTTTCTGCAATATCCTCTTGCATAATAAATACAGTTATTATCTCTTAGTAGAATTTTCGGAGATGGATGCTTTTGAAATTTTTTGCTGACACCTCTGCATATCTCATTGGTGGTTTGCTTTTCTCTTTTACCTGATATTCTGATTTTCTCTCTTTATTGTTTCTTTCTTATTTTGGATTTTATTACTTGGTTGGTTATTATTTGATTATGATTCATGGCTACAGGGTGCATATATTTGCATTTTTTGTCGAACTTACATCCTTTTCCTTCTTTTTAGGTTTTTTAAAACATATTTTTGGATGCAGATCTCTGCAATCATCCCCATATCCATCTAAGTATGCACATTTACATATATTTCATAGTTTTGACATATCTTAGGATGTTTTTGTAAAGTAACATTTCTTTTCCTCCAAATCTGCAATTCCCTCTTTTTCAAATAGGTTGCAGATTTTGTCTTTCTTGTCTTTTTTCCTCTTTCCCGTCATTGTAATGATCTGGGGTAAAGCCTCTTCGGGGTTTGCTTTTCTGTGTCATATCGTAATTTATTTCTTCGTAGGTTTATGCTCCTTTATTGCCTCATATGTTTA
>NC_087216.1:23429148-23434148 GCF_015104395.2 Macrobrachium nipponense | reverse complement strand
ATAATAATGTTTTTCAGAAGACATTTCTATTTTCTGGTCCGTGGTGTCCTACGTAGATTGAACCGAGAAATGGAATTATTCCCGTCTGGCTCAGTCTAATAGCTTGTGGACCCTTGTCACCTCAAGATACTTAACCCTAATTACGCCTGTCAGTAATTATCAATATCTCAACAACAGCCACGCCTCGGTATGTACAGCATCGCTGCGAGTGGGAGAGAAACTATGCTGAGAAAAGTTCTTCTGGAATTATGTCTCCTAAAAACATTATTATTATTATTATTATTATTATTATTATTATTATTATTATTATTATTATTATTATTATTATTATTATTATTGTTGTTGTTGTTGTTGTTGTTGTTGTTACTAGAGAAAGAAATCCACAGTTATGTATGGATGCAAATATATTTACAAATACGTATATCTTTCTGCAGAGATATATTTTTAAAATATTAGATATATAAATATATATACCCATACATGACTTTGGACTTGTATTTCCATTTGAGATGGTGATATTATTATTACTTTTTTTTCTTTCTTTTTTATCACAGTCCTCCAATTCGACTGGGTGGTATTTATAGTGTGGGTTTCCGGGTTGCATCCTGCCTCCTTAAGTCCATCATTCTTCTTACTATGTGCGCCGTTTCTAGAATCACACTCTTCTGCATGAGTCCTGGAGCTACTTCAGCGTCTAATTTTTCCAGATTCCTTTTGAGGGATCTTGGGATCGTGCCTAGTGTTCCTATGATTATGGGTACAATTTCCACTGGCATATCCCATATCCTTCTTATTTCTATTTTCAGGTCTTGACACTTATCCATTTTTTCCCTTTCTTTCTCTTCAACTCAGTGGACCATGGTATTGCGACATCAATGAGTGATACTTTCTTCTTGATTTTGTCAATCAACGTCACTTTTGGTCTATTTGCACGTATCACCCTATCTGTTCTGATACCATAGTCCCAGAGGATCTTTGCCTGATCATTTTCTATCACTCCCTCAGGTTGGTGCTCGTACCACTTATTACTGCAAGGTAGCTGGTGTTTCTTGCACAGGCTCCAGTGGAGGGCTTTTGCCACTGAATCATGCCTCTTTTTGTACTGGTTCTGTGCAAGTGCCGGGCATTCGCTTGCTATGTGGTTTATGGTTTCATTTTTCGTATTGCACTTCCTACATATGGGAGAGATGTTATTTCCATCTATCGTTCTTTGGATATATCTGGTTCTTAGGGCCTGATCTTGTGCCGCTGTTATCATTCCTTCAGTTTCCTTCTTGAGCTCTCCCCTCTGTAACCATTGCCATGTGTCATCGCTGCCAGTTCTTTAGTCTGTCTCATGTATTGTCCGTGCATTGGTTTGTTGTGCCATTCCTCTGTTCTGTTTGTCATTCTCCTGTCTCTGTATATTTCTGGGTCTTCGTCTACTTTTATCAGTCTTACTTCCCATGCACTCTTGAGCCACTCGTCTTCACTGGTTTTCAGATATTGCCCCAGTGCTCTGCTCTCGATGTTGACGCAGTCCTCTATGTTTAGTAGTACTCTCCCTCCTTCCTTTCGTGTTATAGTCTGTCCGTATTTGCTCTTGGGTGTAGTGCTTTCGTGTATTGTCATATGTTTCCCTGGTTTCTGGGTCTATGTTGCTGAGTTCTGCCTTCGTCCATTTCCACTATTCCTGCACTGTATCTGATTACTGTCATGCCATGTGTTTATGGCTTTTATCATATTGTCCGGCTTGCGTTCTGACTTGAGTATCGCCTTGAGTCTCTGCATATATTCTTTCCTGATCGTGTCCTTCATCTCTTGGTGTTTTATATCCCCTCCTTCCATTATTCCCAGGTATTTGTATCCCGTCTCATCTATGTGTTTGATGTTGCTCCCATCTGGTAGCTTTATCCCTTCAGTCCTTGTTACTTTGCCCTTTTGTATGTTGACTAAGGCACATTTTTCTATTCCAAACTCCATCCTGATGTCCCCAGATACAATCCTTACAGTCTGGATTAGGGTATCTATTTCCTTGATGCTCTTACCATACAGCTTGATGTCGTCCATGAACATCAGATGGTTAATTCTGTTGCCTCTTTTCTTAAGTTGGTACCCAGCATCCATCTTCTGCAGTACTTTTGTCATGGGAATCATGGCTACTACAAAGAGCAGTGGGGACAGTGAGTCGCCCTGGAAGATCCCTCTCCTGATATTAACCTCTGCTAGTCTTATTCCAGAGCTTGTAAGTGTTGTATTCCAGTTGCGCATTGTATTTTTGAGGAAGCTGATGGTGTTTTCCTCTGCCCCATATATTTTTAGGCATTCTATTAGCCATGTGTGTGGTATCATGTCGAAGGCTTTCTTATAGTCTATCCATGCCATGCTCAGGTTGGTTTTCCTTCTCGTACTGTTCTTCATTACCATTTTGTCTATCAGGAGCTGGTCTTTTGTGCCCCTACACTTCCTTCTGCAGCCTTTCTGTTGGTGGGGGATGGTGTTTGTATCCTCTAGGTAGTTGTAGAGCCTTTCGCTGATGATACCTCTTAGTAACTTCCACATTATTGGTAGGTAGGTGATAGGCCTGTAGTTACTGGCTATATTTCCCTTGCTCTTGTCTTTCTGGACTAAGGATGCTCTTCCTGTGGTCATGCATTTGGGCGCATGGTGATTTGTTATACAATGCTGGAGTTGTTTTGCTATTCTTGGGTGTAGGGCCTTGAAGTTTTTGAGCCAGTGTCCATGGACTTCATCGGGACCTGGGGCTTTCCAGTTGGGCATTTTCTTTAGTTGGTGTCTGACTGTGTCTGTCGTGATGTCAGTGAATCTTTGTTTTATTCTCTGTTTCTTCTGCCTTGACTTCCTGGAGCCATGTTGCATATTTGTTGTGTGATACCGGATTGCTCCATATGTTTTCCCAGAGTCTCTTACTTGGTCCGACTTCAGGAATTTCTTGGTGGTTGTCTTCCCCTCTTAGTTGGCTGTATAGTCTTTTCTGGTTGGTTCCGAATAGTTTGTTCTGTTGGTATCCCTTATTCCTGTTCATTTATCGTTGGATCTTATGTGCTTTGCCTTAAGCCTCTGTTTTACATCTATTGTGTTGTTTAGTCCCGTCTCCTATTATATTATTATTATTATTATTATTATTTATTATTATTATTATTATTATTATTATTATTATTATTATTATTCAGAATGAACGAACATACAGCCTCTATAGACTTGAAAGTTTTTTTTAAGTTGTCTCAAAGCATGTACCAAAAAAAATAATAATAAAATAAAATTAAATAATTTTTTAAAGGATTTACACAACGAACCGTGATTCTCTTTACGGCAACTGCAATATAAATACGCAAACTTTCAGGGATCCTAGGACGAGATTAAAGTTTATACCAGATACTGAAACCCCTACAGTGCACCACCAAGATGGGAGGCTAAGTGACCTTGGTCCTTTAAATCGAGCTGGCAGATCGAATCGTATGAACTGATTAAGGTGACCTGGATTACCTAAGTTCGGAAGATTGTCCCCGAGATGATTTACAGTACAGAAAAAATGCCAAGTCGTTTTGGCACTTGCTGAGTGATGGTTAGTCAACGAAAGAATTACATATTCACAAATAAAGTCTATCCGTAGTAATGTATAGGTCTGCAATACTTTGTCTGATAGAACCGGTGAACAAAAACTTACAGGTACGATAAAATATTCAAAATCTGGACTGCCTAAGAGGTCTCTCTCTCTCTCTCTCTCTCTCTCTCTCTCTCTCTCTCCCTCTCTCCGTACATTTAATGGTTTAAAAGTATGATTATATTTGTTGTCATTATTTACAATTTCGATAAATCCATTGTACTCCACGAAAGAACGTGATATCTCAATTACTGTGCCTCTTCTTCTTCTTCTTCTTCTTCTTTTTCTCCTCCTCCAACTCCTCCTCCTCCTCTTCTTCTTCTCCTTCTTCTTTTTCTCCTCCTCCAACTCCTCCTCCTCCTCCTCTACTTCTTTTCTTCTTGTCCTCTTCCTCTTTTCTTCTCCTCCTCTCTTCTTTTCTTCTTCTTCTCCTCCTCCTCTCCTTTCCTCCTCCTCCTCCCCTCTCTTCTTCTTATCTTCTTCTTCTTCTCTTCTCTCTCCTCTCTTCTTCTTCTCCTACCTCCTCCTCCTACCTCCTCCTCCTCTTCCTTTCTTCTTCTTCTCTTCTTCTTCTTCTTCTTCTTCTTCTTCTTCTCTTCTTCTTCTTACTTCTTCTTCTTCTTCTTCTTCTTCTTCTTCTCCAATTCCTGTGCTGTGAGATCGAGCCATACGCCACGTGGACGTATAATTTTTTCCCCCCTTTTTTTTATCCATTTGATTCTTCCGCATCGCCGGGTCTTCCTAAGAGGAGCATCCGTCAAGGAGAGAAGGTATGATGACATATTGCTCCTTTGATCGTGCGGTTCTGTCCAACGTCCGGTAAATTGACCTTCGGGGGCCCCTCTCGGAATATCTCGGGGATTTTCTAGGCGAGATGTACTTTTCCCTCTTCACTAGGTTGCATGGGGAATGTATATATCTCTATGTAGTTTATATATACTTTTATATATATATATATATATATATATATATATATATATATATATATATATTCTCTTTTTTCGTTTCTGAATACCCTCAGGGCCAAAGTGAATCATTCAACGGGATGTGGGTGGACTCGACCTTCCAGTTCTTTCGACTTTCAAAATGGAATGGATTTTAAAATTTAGGCCAGGGCCAGGCTCAGGGATCTGTGAGGTCATTCAGCGTTGAGAGGGAAATCGAGGGTGAAAGAGGTTCGATAGGCGTATATAACAGGAGAACCTCTCAATTGCATTATGGAACAACTGTTAGGAGAGGGTTGTGGGTAATAAGTTGGAAGAGAGAGAGTATGAGCAGAAGGGGTTGCAGCTATGGACAGATAGGACGCCGCATTGAACCTTAGGTAATGCCTACAGTGCACTACGTGAGGCGCACTGACTGCACTATTCCCCCTAACGGATTTAATCTTCAAAAT
>NC_087216.1:23411648-23424148 GCF_015104395.2 Macrobrachium nipponense | reverse complement strand
CAACATACAAAAAGGCAAAGTAACGAGAACTGAAGGGATAAAGCTACCAGATGGGAGCAACATCAAAAACAAACATAGATGAGACAGGATACAAATACCTGGGAATAATGGAAGGAGGGATATAAAACACCAAGAGATGAAGGACACGATCAGGAAAGAATATATGCAGAGACTCAAGGCGAATACTCAAGTCAAAAACTCAACGCGGAAATATGATAAAAGCCATAAAACACATGGGCAGTGCCAGTAATCAGATACAGCGCAGGAATAGTGGAATGGACGAAGGCCAGAACTCCGCAGCATAGATCAGAAAACCAGGAAACATATGACAATACACCAAAGCACTACACCCAAGAGCAAATAGGGACGGACAGACTATACATAAACACGAAAAGGAAGGAGGGAGAGGACTACTAAGTATAGAGGACTGCGTCAACATCGAAAACAGAGCACTGGGGCAATATCTGAAAACCAGTGAAGACGAGTGGCTCAAGAGTGCATGGGAAGAAGGGACTAATAAAAGTAGACGAAGACCAGAAATATACAGAGACAGGAGAAGGACAGACAGAACAGAGGAGGCTGCACAACAAACCAATGCACGGACAATACATGAGACAGACTAAAGAACTAGCCAGCGATGACAATTGGCAATGGCTACAGAGGGGAGAGCCAAAGAAGGAAACTGAAGGAATGATAACAGCGGCACAAGATCAGGCCCTAAGAACCAGATATGTTCAAAGGAACGATAGACGGAAATAACATCTCTCCCATATGTAGGAAGTGCAATACGAAAAATGAAACCATAAACACATAGCAAGTGAATGCACAGAACCAGTACAAAAGAGGCATGATTCAGTGGCAAAAGCCCTCCACTGGAGCCTGTGCAAGAAACATCAGACTACCTTGCAGTAATAAGTGGTACGAGCACCAACTGAAGGAGTGATAGAAAACGATCAGGCAAAGATCTCTGGGACTATGGTATCAGAACGGATAGGGTGATACGTGCAAAACAGACCAGACGTAAACGTTGATTGACAAAGTCAAGAAGAAAGTATCACTCATTGATGTCGCAATAACCATGGGACACCAGAGTGAAGAGAAAGAGAGGGAAAAAAATGGATAAGTATCAAGATCTGAAAATAGAAATAAGAAGGATATGGGATATGCCAGTGGAATCGTACCCATAATCATAAGAGCAACTAGGCACGATCCCAAAGATCCCTGAAAAGGAATCTAGAAAAACTAGAGGCCTGAAGTAGCTCCAGGACTAATGCAGAAGAGTGTGATCCTAGAAACGGCAACACATAGTAAGAAAAGTGATGGACTCCTAAGGAGGCAGGATGCAACCGGAACCCCCACAACTATTAAATACCACCCAGTCGAATTGGATTCTATGATAGAGCAAAAAAAAAAAAAAAAAAAATAAAAAAAAAAAAAAAAATAATAATAATAATAATAACAGCAAATCAAGCTTTTGCTGTACTGTGATTACGAGAATATGTAATAATAATAATAATAACAATAATAAAATAATAATAATAATTAATAATAATAATAATAATAATAATAATACTAATAATAATAAAAATAATAATACTGTTAAAAAGGATGGCAGAATTAAGCGAATTGATTTTATATATTATTTGTTGTTTTTTCTATTTTCTTACAATTCGCTTCTCAGGCTCAGCGATGTTTTCTGAGTAACTGTACAATATACATATTGGGAATTTTCAAAAAATTGTAAATGCTGAAGGAATCTTTTATTAGAACCAGGGTATCAGGTCCAGGTCAAGCAGGGGTCGTCGTCAGTGCCGGTATTATTCCGAACTGAACTACGCTTACGGAATAATACGGCACTGACGACGACCCCCTGCTTGACCTGGACCTGATACCCTGTTCTAATAAAAGATTCCTTCAGCATTTACAATTTTTTGAAATTCCCAATATGAATATTGGCCAGTTACTCAGAAACATCGCTGAGCCTGAGAAGCGAATTGTAAGGAAAATAGAAAACAATATATAAAATCAACTCGCTTAATTTCTGCCCATCCTTTTTAACAGTATTTGCCTAAAAGAGGGTCTTCTACCAAAAAAATAATAATAATAATAATAATAATAATAATAATAAAGCGTACACATTACTGTATCTTAGAGCTCTCTACAATAAAATATCATTTACCGTATTGTCGACAGTCGAAATGATTACATTTCAGGCATACATTAAAATCCTACGAAAAATGAACGATAAATCATTTTTTTTGGGGGTAAATACGACCAAAACACCCGTCCACCTGCCTTATTCATTTGTCTCTCGCAACAGGTGTGCATCGTGCAGAAGCGGGACAGCAAGCAGATGTTCGCCATGAAGTACATGAACAAGACGCAGTGCGAGGCGAGAGAGGCTCTGACAACGTCTTCAGGGAAATCGAGATTCTTGCGTCGCTCACCACATCAACCTTCCTCGTCAATCTCTGGTTCAGCTTCCAAGGTGGGTGGGTGATGCTTCGGCTGGTGGTGGTGGTGGTGGTGCCAGTGTTAGGGGAGACTCGCCTCTTCTTTATTTTTTGTTATTTTTTGTTTTATATATATATTTATATATATATATATATATATATATATATATATATATATATATTATATATATATATATATAAAAGATATTGAGATGGCTTTGTCTATCCGTCAGCACTTTTTCTGTCCGCACTTTGTTTTTTATGTTCCACTTTTCTGTCCGCACTTTAATATGTCTGCACTTTTTTATGTTTCCTACACTTTTTTCTGTCCGCACTTTTAATATGTCTGCACCTTTTTTATGTTCCCACTTTTTTCTGTCCGCACTTTAATATGTCTGCACTTTTTTTCTGTCCCCCGCACTTTTTATGTTCCCACTTTTTCTTTGTCCGCACGCCCACTTTTTCCTGTCCGCACTTTTTCCTGTCCCCACAACTTTTGTCAGCATTTTTCTGTCCGCACGGCCTCACGCTTTTTTCATGTCCCCTGCACTTTTTTCTGTCCATCCCTGCATCTAAAATTTAAAAAAACGACTGAGGCTAGAGGGCTGCAAATAATCAAACATACCAAACTGCAGCCCTATAATTAACTAATCTTGTTGAAGGTTAGATTCACCCACAATCGTGCGTCTGGCAACGCTATAGGATAGGCTAACACCGAGCCGTGATTACAGTTTCGTGAGCCGCGGCTCATACACCATCATACCGAGACCACCGAAAGATAGATCTATTTTCGGTGGCCTTGATTTTACGCTGTGCAGAAAACTCGATTGCGCTGAAGAAACTTCGGCGCATTTTTACTTGTTTTGTTTAGGTACAGGACTGGCAACAGAAGCGACGACTATTGCAGCAATAAACAGAGATAATAATATTGCTATTATTCTATTTTATCATCAATATAATAATTAAAATAATAATAATAATAATAATAATAATAATAATAATAATAATAATAATAAAGATATTACTATTCTTAAGGAACGCTTTTTTCTTTTATTTCTTCCTATTTTTGGAATTGCCATCGGTAATACTAGTGACAATACAGTAGTTACAGAAACAAAGACAACTACGTATATTTAAAATGATATTCTAGTACCTTGTAATATTGTTAATATTGTTTACAGATGCATGTATTTTACTTTTGGCATTTATCTTCATTTTCTCTTTCACATATGGCCAGTTCTGTTCAAATTGTTCCTAAAAAAAATATTAGGCAGAGAAAAGCACCACGCGAGCGTGTACACAGAATTCCATCAAATTCTGTTCGTTCGTTTTTAAGATATCTCTTTCTCTCTCTCTCTCTCTCTCTCTCTCTCTCTCTCTCTCTCTCTCTCTCTCTCTCTATACCTCAGAATACTCTAGTGCTCGGATTCCAATTGGTATTTTGATCAGAATCCGAATGGCAAAATCCAGCCAAACTAAGCAGATTATTAAAGTTTCTATATATTGCATTTTAGGGAGAAAGATAATTTGTATTTAGGAAAAACAAATGAAACTTGAAGTAAAAGTTACGCTTCAGCAAATGCGTATAATTTGCAGGCTGAAAATCAGTAATAGTCAATGGTTTTTTTGAGAGGCCTGTGGCTATGAAGCAAAATAATTGTTTATCTCAAAGACTCGTTTCACTGATTTAGTTCGACCAGATTAGATGAAAGAAATACATAATATACTCATATTATCAAAAAGAATCGTAATGTGTTTAGCGGCGGTAGTTCAAGGTGCGACACATCGCAATAATCCATAATTCTTGCAAACTGTTTGGCGCAGATACAATAATGTTTCTGAAATTTCTTTTTATTAATTAATGAAGTGATCTCTCTTCTAAAATCTTCTCGAACTGCTTAGGAAGCTTTCTAAGCAATATAGTTCTAAAAGAAAGGCTGCGTTTATCATTACGGAAAAAAAACTTTACAACAGGAAATAAGAATACTTTCATTATTGCAAACATCAGCTAATATACGAGTTATCACTACGTAAAATAAAAACTTTACAACTGGAAGTAAGAATACTTTCATTATTGCAAACATCAGATAATATACGAGTTATCACTACGTAAAATAAAACCTTTACAAGTGGAAGTAAGAATGCTTTCATTATTGCAAACATCTGATAATATACGAGTTATCACTACGTAAAAAAATACTTTACAACTGGAAGTAAGAATACTTTCATTATTGCAAACATCAGATAATATACGTGTTATCACTACGTAAAAAAAAAACTTTACAACTGTAAGTAAGAATACTTTCATTATTGCAAACATCAGATAATATACGAGTTATCACTACGTAAAAAAACAAAATTTTTACAATTGGAAGTAAGAATACTTTCATTATTGCAAACATCAGATAATATACGAGTTATCACTACGAAAAAAAAACTTTACAATTGGAAGTAAGAATACTTTCATTATTGCAAACATCAGATAATATACGAGTTATCACTACGTAAAAAAAATAACTTTACAATTGGAAGTAAGAATACTTTCCTTATTCCAAACATCAGATAATATACGAGTTATCACTACATAAAAAAATAACTTTACAACTGGAAATAAGAATACTTTATTATTGCAAATATCAGAAAATATACGTGAGAATAACGGAAGCCATTACTGAGACATAATCTAATCCTATGTTTACTCTATGCCTCTTCTAATTTCTATATTTCTATTGGGGTAAACGTCAGCTTATATGGTCCAGAAAGCGATTACTGAGACATGCACCAATCTGATAGAAAATGTCTATATTGATTCTACGTCATTTCTACATTTCTCTATTTCTACGTCTTCTCCACGAGAGTACCTCTCCTCACCCCCCACACACCCCCCCACCACACCCACCACCTGCACCTGCACCGCAACAGTTAAACAGAGAACTGCAATTTGGCAGGAGTTCCTAGAAGGAGAAATTAAAACTTTCCTACGCAGGAGGAGGAGGAGGAGGGGAGAAGACTTTCATGTGGAGGAATATAGCAACTGGCCCCAGGACTACAGTCCTTAGCTATGGAAGGGAAATGAATGTTTCGACATTGCTGGTCTTCTAGTGAGTGAGAGAGAGAGAGAGAGAGAGAGAGAGAGAGAGAGAGAGAGAGAGAGAGAGAGAGAGTAATAAATTACTAATAACAGTGTCATCATTCAACATTAAAAAACAACTGTTCTTTATTGCAAAATTAACACGATATTTTAATACTGTGAATACATGTCCTTACCAATAGTAGCACGAAAAACCACGGTAATTGCAGTACCTTTTCAGTAACGTAATGGGAAATCCTGGAATGAGGATTAAAATGTATGTTCTTTCTATACCTCACTGTGTTGCGTTATTTATTGATGTCCGAATGACGAATTGACGTATTTAAATATGTGCTATGAAAATTGAAGCCACGAACATTAGTAAATATCTCCTGTTTTCATTAGGAATCCAACCTGATTTTATCGATCTTGTTAAATGAACCTCAGATTTGACCTAACTGATTTCAGTTAACATCTTACAGAACGGTTTCAGTCAAGACTGCCCTGCGGCCTTTGGAAATTTCAGCGAACTGTTTTCAGTCGTCGAGCTAAATGAACTTGAATTTTACTTTCAAATTTCTGCCGAACTATTTTTAGTCATTTTGTTAAAATTGCCCTTAAAATCTTACTGATCTATTGAAGTCAAGACACTAATTGATATTTTTACACTTCAGCGAACTGTTTTCAATGATGGCGTTCAATGAACTTGAGAATGACTGAACTGTTAACAGTCCCCGAAATAAATGATTTTCTAAATGTAGGAAATTATTATCAGTTACGATCCCAAACGTCTTCTTCAAAACTCCAATAAAATTCCTCAATTAATTGCGACGACGCCGCTGTTAGTGATTAAGTTGGCCTTATGCCAGCAGGAGGTAGTCTGGGGATTGCTCAAAACGACCTTTTTTAAAACCTCGCTAAATCGTCTTTCATCAAAGACCTCAGTAACCTTTTCAACTTAATGATTCGGTATCAGTTTCGTTGCTAAAGGAATTTAAAGTCGATATTATAGGTTTAATAATATCAACGTTTTATGTTCATTTCCATCCCAGTCATTCAGTCAACTTGTCACAGCACTATTCGTAATTAATTCACGTTAAAAAAAAATCAATCATAACTCTTCTATTCATGTTCGCAAATAGAGACAATTCATTTCGCCATGACTGAAAGACCTTACATTTCATCACGGCTGAAAAACACGGATTTGAAATCAGCCAGTGTAGCGAATTTCACACAGAACATTTTTTTTTTGTTTTCCACGTCTCTTTTGTGCCTAATACGTCACGCGCAGACTTTAAAAGCGTTGTGTGTTCGCTGTTCGCTATAATCTAAATCACATTAGTATCAAAGCAAGTTCGACAAAAGGACTAATGCAGGCACTCTGGTGCAGGCAGTTCGTGAGTGCTTTTACGAACCTATGGAGCCGCTGTTTTGTAAAAACAATCGTTGCGTCGGGAAACAACGGCCGCTTCTATTATATTGTGATCGGAGCAAAATTTGCGCATGGGGTCATGTAGGCGCTCAGGCATAAAATATGTATAGAAATATGTATATATATATATATATATATATATATATATATATATATATATATATATATATATTCACACACACACACACACACACACACACATATATATATATATATATATATAGTATATATATATATATACACTAGTCTAGAGAGAGAGAGAGAGAGAGAGAGAGAGAGAGAGAGAGAGAGAGAGAGAGAGACAGCTTAATAAATAAAAATATAAAGAGAGAGAAAGAGCGAGAGAGAGAGGTGGGGTGGGGGGATTTAGGAATCTCATAAAAAAGACCGAAAAATGAAAATAGATGAGCGGAAAAATTGATCAACATAATGCAAAACCGTCAGGTATCAGTAATTATTGACTAAAAATAACCAACTTTGCGATTAGTCGCGAGGAGGCAATTAAGATCTATTGAACCCAGCTATAGGGGAGGTTACAGTTTTTCCAGAATCTGTCTTTGTTGAGATGATGAACAGCAGAAGAGCAAAGTTGTTTCAGATAACAGCGTCTTTTCTTTTGGTTTACACTGATGGATTTAGTATATGAAACTTGGGGGTGTGACTATCAAGTCTTTTTTTGTATAAGTGTCAATTAGGAGTTATAATAAATTAATTATAAGAAGGTACTTAATTTCACACTGATGGATTTAGTATATGAAACTGGGGGGAATGACCATCGAGTCTTTTTTGTATAGGTGTCAATTAGGAGTTATGGCAAATCAATTATAAAATGGTACATAATTACGTATCCGTGGGCAGTCTTATCTGACAAAGGAAAAATAGTGATGCTTGCAACAACAGACGATAAATTTATCTTCTTCCGGTTTAGACTGATTGGTTTAATAAGTAAAACAGGGGGATTAACAATCAAGGCACAGGTACTTATAAAAAACTATGATCACTCAAACAAACGGCTGCATAATTACTCATACATGCAGGATTTTCTCTGATAAAATAAAATTAAAACATGACAAACAGGGCTGCTTGCAACAAAAGGCAACACATTAATTGCAAATTATGACTTCTCTTTGACAAATGCTTTCTCTGCAACCTGGACCCATCCACAAAAGAAACAGTTTAAACCCACGGAAAAGATAATTCCACTTTTCTGAAAGCAGAAAATGCAATGAACCAAAATGTAAATAAAACCCAGATAAGCAACGCTTTTAAGAATCTGAATTTCGCGCGAAATATATATATAAAAAAAAAACTTGCTTCTCGGTAAAGGAAACTCTCGCATTCATTTTTTTTTCCTGCTGCAAATAGGATGTCAAAAACCGAGGTCGATACTCGCGTCTTGCATTACCATATAGATCTGTAATTTTCGGAACGTGTCAGGCTGGCCTGTTTGCTGTTGGGAGGCATGCTCGTTCATTGAAGCAACTTCTCTCTCTCTCTCTCTCTCTCTCTCTCTCTCTCTCTCTCTCTCTCTCTCTCTCGATACGTATCATGTTCTTTGGTAAAAGATTATATACCACCTTAATCCAAAGCTGACTCCGAGGTTAAGAGTATTTAGCCATTTCCTTATCTGTCTATCTATCTATCTACCATCTATGTATGTATGTATGCATGTACGTCACTATTCAAACTAATAAAAGTAATCCATTTAAGGCTCGTTATTCAAAAGGAAATTATGCGTAAAAGTTACCGAGTCTTTACAGAATTCTCTGAGAAATAGTCTGGGAATTCAAGCAATATTGTTTCATAATCGCTTCCTACAAGAACAAACAATGCAAACAATTGCCTAAACATTTTAATGGACGAGAAGTTGGGGGCGAGTTTTCAACAACCTTGGCAATTAATCCCAGGCTTTCATTTTTCTCTGGAACATTCATGATTGAGCACAAACTTCAGCAAAGTTCATTGCAAGTTATGATTGTCAGAGAAACCGGATGATGAAGTCAACCACATTTTGTTTTTCCAAGATGAAAACGGCGATCCCACGATCATCTGTGAATTTATAATTCCAGGTTGATGTGAAGGTCTGGAACGCACCTGGTGGTTGATAGCATGCTCACTACCAGTATTCTTTTTATCTCTCTCGATGTATTCATTCGTAATAAAGTTCGAGTTTTTTTATCGCATGATTTAAAACAGTTTCAAGACGCGGACAATATTCTTATTAATGAATAGACGAGTGACGGTATTTCGAAACTGCCTGTGAATAACGTTCGAATCAACGAACTTGCGGTTTCGAAAGATTCATTACAGTTCGTACTGAACTCTGGATAACACAGCATTCACACGCTTGCTGGATATGTTTGAGGACGCTTCTATTTTTCATCCACCATCGCCAGAGAACCTTAAATCAATCAGACAGTCCATTCAATATCAACCTCCCCTTAAAACCAGGAAGAATCAGTGTCTCATAGGCATTACAGATAATCCCTTAGGCCTACAGGTTCCTGGAGGACAAATCCTCATACGATCACATTTCCTCGCGTGTTATGTTCTATTCTCATCTTGTTCGTTGTAGAAGAACCATTATGTCACGGAGGTAACTCAGCTCTCTATGTTTTCCTTCGTTCAGTCTCAGATCCTTCTCTTCCGTCAAAGCAGAGATTTCTCAGCATTACAGTTCCTTCCAAAACGATAGCCTGTGCTTGAAAGCAAGTCGATTCAATTGGAAACACACACATGACGTTGATGCACGAACAAACTTAAGCGGATAACAGCCTCCTGTGTTTGAGAACCACATCGACGCAAATCGGAAATAATGCATCCTCTCTCTCTCTCTCTCCTCTCTCTCTCTCTCTCTGTCTTTCTCACCCTCTCTCTCTCCTTTCCTTTGTTTCTTTTCTCTCTCTCTCTCTCTCTCTCTCTCTCTCCTCGGTCTAACTCTCCCCCTCTCTCTTCTTCTCTTCCGGAATCTTTTCGAATCTCCTCTCTCTCTCTCTCTCGGATTTTTTTTTTCTCTCTCTCTCTCTGTTTCTGTCTTTCTTATCCTCTCTCTCTTTCCTTTTGTGTCTTTTTTCCCTATTTCTCTTTCTCCCCCTTTCTCTCTCTTTCTTACTACCCCTCTCTCTCTCTCTCTCTCTCTCTCTCCATCCGCGGCCAGTCCACTAAAACATGCAAGAAAACCTTCCAAAATGCAGAAGGCAGTCGGGATATTTGAGGCTCCGTCGTGTGGGTGCCAGGTACACCACCAAGGGGGCAGGGCATGGCACTCCTCGTTTAAGATTGGATGTGCCCATCGCTGACCTCTCGCCAAGATCCACCTGATACATGTTTCACTCGCGGACTGAACGGGATGCGTCCTTTCCTAACGAAAGAGTTTAGGATGGTACTTAGAAGTTTTTTTTTTTTTTTTATTATATTTTCTTCTCTCTCTCTCTCTCTCTCCGTACATTTAATGGTTTAAAAGTATGATTATATTTGCTCGCATTATTTACAGTTTCAATAAATTTATTGTACTTCACGAAAAAACAACGTATCTCAATTACTGTTTCCCCTCCTCCTCTTCCTCCTCTTTCTCCTCCTCCTCCTCTTCTTCTTCTTCTTCTTCTACGTCTCCACATACAAGATATGTGACACGTGGAATAAACTGCCACCAGAAGTTGTAAACAGCAACCTTAAAAGAAAGCTAGACAAAATCATTAGGAGGACACTGTGAATCAACAGTACAACCTGCTCCTAGAGATGAGCGAACACACGATATCTCCTCTTAGAATGGACTAACAAGTCTTTGAGACATCCTAATCCTTGAAACTCCTTGTAATTTTCTCTCTCTCATATTTTTCAAGTTAATGGACTATTTCTGTCTTGTTTCCTGTGAATATTTGCACGTTTAGGACAAAAGCATCAAAATTATATTTACGGTCGATTGTACAACTTACTAAGCTGTATTGGAAGAAGGACCTCTCTGAAGTGATGTAAAAAAAAAAAAAAAGTCTGCGTTTTAGGTCAGCATGAGAAAGCATTATCCCACACTACTTTTGGAATGATTATTTAACCTTTGATATTTCACGAAATACTTATTTTTCTTTTGATAATTTGCGTTTCTGTGAACTTACAAACATATATTGCCTAACAAACTGGATCAAAATCACCATAACGAAACTGTTGCAATCCCCCTGTAATTACAATGTTATTACGAACTTTGTAAACACTGATAATTATAGCAAGAAAGGACCCATTTGACCTTCGGTATCATTAGTGAGTTCTAGAGTCTATAAGCGATAAATACTGTTCATTTTATGCGTTGCAATGAAATACTTTTTACCAACTATTGACATGATAAAATGCACATTTTATCATCCCCGCATTTAAAAATGATTTTTTGCAGGTAAGCTAAGTTTGGGAGTCGTCTGCCTATAATTACGTTTAATGTCAGTTGGAAGGCCAACTTTTCGTTTAATAACCGCAAAGTTAAATGAGAGAGAGAGAGAGAGAGAGAGAGAGAGAGAGAGAGAGAGAGACCTTACCTTACAGACCTTACATCTTGTTCGGGTTGGCCCCAGGTCCCTCATGTGAGGCACCTCTAATGTCTACCAGAGAGTTGCTAGTGCATCTTCCGGTATATTTTGCATCTTCCAATCTTGGATGGTCTGGGATGCAGCATAGATATTTGTCGAGCTTATTATTCCTTAAAACAACACATCTACGCTCACTCCTGATATTAATTTTTCCTCAGATGAGCCTTGGAACAACGCATTTTGAATAGCAACGCTGCAGTTGTTCGATGCTGGCTGCGCGTAAGTGGATTAATTGTTACCCCTGGTGTGGCCTTTTTCCTTTCCTTATTTTTCCCTTGGTATAGTTTTGGGCCCACTATTAATCTACCTATGCTTGCTCTTTCTGATATTTTTAGCTCTATGATGTTTTCGGCAATTCCTTCTATCTGTTTCCATGCCTGAATTATCATGCAGCGTTCTCTTCTCCTTTCTAGACCATAATTTTAAAGATTGTAGTCTTTCCCAGTAGTCAAGATCCTTAACTTCTTCTATTCTAGCTGTAAAGGACCTTTGTACACTTTCTATTTGTGCAATATCCTTTTGATAGTGTGGGTACCATATCATATTGCAATATTCAAGTGGACTACGAACATATGTTTTATAAAGCATAATCATGTGTTCAGCTTTTCTTGTTTTGAAGTGCCGTAACAACATTCCCATTTTTGCATTACATTTTGCCAATAGAATTGCTATTTGATCATTGCATAACATGTTCCTATTCATCATCACACCAAGGTCTTTAACTGCTTCCTTATTTGTGATTGTCTCATTATTAGGTCCCTTATATGCATATAGCTTTCCTTCTCTGTCTCCATAATTTATTGATTCAAATTTATCAGAGTTAAATACCATCCTATTTACCTCTGCCCAATCATATACTTTGTTAAGGTCTTTTTGCATCTCGTTCCTATCTTCATCACACGTAATTTCTCTACTTATTCTTGTGTCATCAGCGAAACTACTCACTACCGAGTCCTTAACATTACTGTCTA
>NC_087216.1:23399148-23404148 GCF_015104395.2 Macrobrachium nipponense | reverse complement strand
TAAGTTTTTTATATATTAAATATATATACCGATAGTTGCCTTAATCAACAAAATTCTATAGACTGAAGAAAAGATTGCAAGGTAATGAGAGATTTTGTGACATATTTAATTGATGATACATACATGCATATATGTACTATATGTATACATATACACAAACATAAATATTCATCCCATATATATATATATATATATATATATATATATATATATATATATATATATACACGTATATATATATATATATATAAATATATGTATATATATCATATATATACATACATATACATACATATATCATGTATGTCATCAATTCAATTAGTCACAATATACATGGGTATATATATAATATATATATATATATATATATATATATATATATATATATATACATCATATATGCTAGATGCAATCTGAGCTCTAATGGCTTCACGGCTTTTTGGTCTGTCCTTTGCCGCTCTATTAAACTCGAGGGGGAACATTGAAGGAGATATTCCCTTTTCAGTGTTGCATAATTCAGCCGCCCCTCATTTCGTTTATGTGGGATTCACCGTAAAGGAAAAAGCCTTAATTCGCTCTTTTTTGGTTTTTACCCTTTTTATTTTTTTGGTTACACGGATTACTACGGTTTTGTTCAACACAAACGGATAGCTTGGGTGGGATTGGGGAAGCTGATATATATATATATATATATATATATATATATATATATATACATATATATATATATATATATATATATATATATATATATAGTGTGTATACATATTTATATATATATAAAATATATATATATATATATATATTTATAATAAATCTACACATATAAATAAATATATATATATATATATATATAAATATATATATATATATATAATATACACATATATATATATACTATATATATATATATATATATATATATATATATATATATATACATATATATTCATATACATATATTATATATATATATATATATATATATATATATATAGAGAGAGAGAGAGAGAGAGAGAGAGAGAGAGAGAGAGAGAGAGAGTAGATTAAAAAAATATGAAATTATTACTTAGTTGAAATCTAGTATATGAAAAAATAACGCAAATCCCATCGAACAACGCCCACGAGAGAGAGAGAGAGAGAGAGAGAGAGAGAGAGAGAGAGAGAGTAAGGACATCAAAAGACCCGATTTCTAATTAAACAAGGGCACTCAATAAAGCGCATACCTCCACCCAGAACCAACGCGCAGCGATAACCAATCTGTATATATTTCGTGGAATCGTTTACATTCGGCTTTCGTCGTCATTTGACGAATGAAATCCAGAATGGTATCTGACCCGATTTCAAGAGAAACAAAAATTTTTTTTAAAAAGGACTATGACCAAAATATACAACGTTATGGCCTCGGCTTCCATGGAGAACTGTTGAACACTGGCCGCGCTGTATACTGGAGAAATCTTCCGTATCAACGCCACGAGCAGTGTTTACAAAAATGGCTGAACTTGCCCTCAGAGTCAATACCGAGAATGTTAAAAAGTTTTCGTCAAATAAACCGTGTTTACCAGACCTACTGTGAAACGACGCTGTATATGGGATTCGTGTACACAGTACTGCACAGTTATTAGTGCTACAAGGTTTTTGTGGAGGACGAGTCAGGTAATGTTTTAAAAGGAGCTTTTTAACGTGACTGAGTTCTGGAAGGTCTTATGTTTTAAACTTGTATGACACAGTTTTGAAATGAACAGAATGGCAAATTTCGTGATACTAAAATAATCGGGTCAGTCAATAGTTGCAAAACTCGTCTCTATTCCTACATCTCTTTATTAAACACAGTCGCATGATTTATTTTAATATTCTTTCATTTTTCTTTTATATTTACTTGTTTAGGCCTTCACGTACGATACAGGGAATGTAGCACTGATAAATACATATGATATATGTCGTCAAATAGGCAGTGCCTCATCTTATTCAGTATATAATAATAAATTTATTTTTGTTCAGTAAATAATATGAAATTTATTCATTCAGCTTAATTTCATTCCGGTCAAAAGCTTTACAAAATACTAATACAAAAACTTAATTGGAAGAATCTAGAAATAATTTTCGGAGAGAGAGAGAGAGAGAAGAAATTTATTCTTGTTCAGTGAATAATAAGAAACCTATTCTTTTAACTTAATTTCATTCCGGTCAAAAGCTTTACAACATACTAGTAAAAAACTTCATTGAAATAATCTAAAAATGATTCTCGGAGAGAGAGAGAGAGAGAGAGAGAGAGAGAGAGAGAGAGAGAGAGAGAATATTGTCCCGCCCAATCTGACGAAAATCTCGAAGTAAATTGTAATTTTCGGAGAGAGAGAGAGAGAGAGAGAGAGAGAGAGAGAGAGAGAGAGAGAGAGAGAAAAAATAATGTCCCGCCCAATCCGACGAAAATCTAGATGTATATATTGGCGACTCTGTAAATCTTTCTGGGCTCCAACGCCAATCTATCTAAATCTTCGGTAAGTGAGAAAAATCTATCTTCAGCAAATAAAGGTCGGTGCCCGTCTCTCTCTCTCTCTCTCTCTCTCTCTCTCTCTCTCTCTCTCTCTCTCTCTTAAGTTAAAGGCGAGCTTCCGTGCAATGTTATATCACGGACTGGGAATGACCGTCTCTGAGCTGCAATAACAGTTTGTTCACACGTCCGCCTGGGCAAAGTAAACACGCGCATGCGCAGATCAGACGCGCATACAAACGCGTACACATTGCAGTTATGATGCAGCTGTAGTATATAATATTTTTAACTGTAACAATATTTATATCGATAGACAACTTAATACGCCTTTCTGTCTTGCTTACTGAAATTCAGGGCAAAAAATAAAACTTTTATATAAACATTGTCTAGTTTATTCCGACCATTAAAGACATCAGATCTTGATCCCTGGTGAGGAGGCTGGGTGTGGGGGATGGGGGTTAATGCTGCTGACAGTGTGCCTTGGGATGTAATTCCGTAAACATTAATGCTTCTGGACTTTTACATTTATTTTCACTTTTACAATTCAAGATCAAATTTATCGGACCATTCCCATCAGAGCCTAGTAAGATTTTGATATGGTAAAGTAAAAAAAAAAAAAAAAACCTTTATATCAATAATATCAATAGTTATGAAAACCATAGGTAAAACATGGCCTTTACGGGACAATGAAGTAAGATGTCATTTCACCTTAACAAAAATTCTACTACTTACGAAATTGAAATAGTGAGATGACAGTACAATCGAGCAATTTGGCAAACGAAACGCCTACGAAAACAAAACACACACACACACACAAATAACTATATAATAGTATATATATATATATATATATATATATATATATATATATATATGTGTTGGATGTGTGTGTGTGTGTGTGTGTGTGTGTTTGTGTGTATACATAGATGTATACATATTATATATATAATGATGAAATGCTATAGGTCGATATAATCAAGCAGTCAATACCAAACAGATCAATGAATCAATAAAAAAATGAATAAAAAATAAAAAGACATGATTAAAATATCACAGGCTTAATAAAATACTAAAAAGTCATGATTAAAATGTCACAGGCTGAAGCCCCTTTCCATACACGTAGAAAGTATGCAGAGAACTTTACGACCACATTCCTTCCAGCTCCGGAGGTGTTCGAGTGCGCGGCGGACCTCTGCGACGGGTACAGCTACCCCGTCGACTGGTGGTCCTTGGGCGTGACGGCCTACGAAGTGCGGAGGGCCAAGCGCCCATACGACATCCACTCCAACACGTCGCTCCACGACATTCGTCTCATGTTCCTACAGCCTCCCAAATTCTCCTCCGATTGCCATCCGGATTTGGTCAATCTAATATCACAGGTAAGTGGCATTCAATAATTGTCTTGATATATTTGGCCGATTGGGTGTGCCATTTTCCCTTCTGTGAACGAGGGCTCATGGTCACAAAGTTCAAATTGAAAGCTTGAGCCCACAGTGATATTCCTTCTCCACACTTGAACAACTCCTTCTGATACATCATTTAATACGTCGCCAATGTGATGGCGGAAATGGTCTGATTTCCCGATCTAATTGAAGGACAATCCGTCGAAGGTGAAAGAGGATGAACAGGAAATTGAAATGCAGTACTTTTCCTTTCCATGATGTTCCCTGGAAGCATGACAGCACGAGCTATTCATTTCATTTTACATAAAATACACAAATCCTAGCTTTTCCTTTCCCCTTCCCGCTTTCCCTTCCAATGGAAATCAGCCACCGTGAAGGTAGACAACAGGACAGCTCTATCTTTCGCTGTCACTTGGAGAATACTTCAAGACTTCCGTACCCTTTTAAGTAATAGCTATCTAAAGGGAACAACTACGCTATACGTAATATATATTTAAAGGGAAGGAATTAATGACTAACAAAACATGAAAAGAATGACGTGCATGAAGTTGATACCGGGATATAAAACTATTAGCCAAAAAATCAACTTCACTTTTACTCAAACTAAGGAATGTACCCAAGTTTATGTTTTTTCCCTAACGCAGACAAGGTGAAATATATTCAGATCAGGAGGGAAACATCCATTCATTTGGAGTAAGAAAAACGGATCTATTCGGTTCGGGCCAAATGAACACGTAGATAGACGTAAAATCCGAAGTATTGTAATTGGTCAAGGGAAACCCCACACATCTGATACTAAAATCAAAGAAGTAAAAATACTTCTTAAATCATTATCCAAAAGACAACTAATACCTATGGAATCCACAGTGAAATTGCATCATTTTCCCTTTCAAAATGGCTTACTTTTGATTACATAATGACTACAGACTAGCAGGGAATGTCAGATAAAAAATGAACCCTTAACCCACTGTGAATGAGTCCATCCACTCAAGCACTGAAAACCATTTAAATTTTAATCCTTAAATCGTCGAGGACGAAACAGCCTTCATCATCCACCTTATATTGAAGGACCACTCACTATTTGCTGACAAAATGACACAGGACAA
>NC_087216.1:23386648-23396648 GCF_015104395.2 Macrobrachium nipponense | reverse complement strand
CCTTGTTTTCAGTTTTTTTAACTTACTGTTTTAAACAATGAACTAAATATTTAAACGAACCAAAGCCCATTTTCCCCCCGACTTGGGTTGCGTTCGATGAATGGACGCATTTTTAAAGCTTGCAATATTATCTGCTAGTTTTATGCATCTGTTTTGCATGCGTATGGATTTCTGAGAGTATAAGGCCTTAGTACGCTTAGACCTTATGTATAAGGGATTAGTTTATTGTTTGACGTAATTTTTTTTTCTTAGCTGTAGTTTCAGTGAGCGTGTATACCTTCTTACTTTAGTTTTATGTTTTTTGTGTATTTATTTGCTTCTAGTTCCGTTCGGTAGCCTTGGTTGCATGCAGATTACTTCTCTCTGTCGTGATTTCCTTATATGGTACTCTGTTGCAATAATATCCATTAAGTCTTGTTTCATATGAATACTTAATAATAATAATAATTGTATTAACTTGCATGTTTCGGGGAAGGGGTGTATGAGAGCATGGTTTTTATAGGTTAAAAAGTTTGCCTTTGAACTACTATCATTATTTTCTTCAGAATTTCATGCAAACTATTAAGCGCCTTCAATTATATTAGTGCTTCAATGTGCAATCACATTAACGCATCAGTGACAGCCTCTCTAGCAGATTAACATCAATACTTTACAGATAAACCGTAATGCGAATGGCTCACATGGTAGTAGCATTACTTTGCAGATAGACCCTACTAAGTAGGACATGCATGATAGTTGCATTACTTCACAAATAAACTCTGCAAAGAATGACATACATAGCAGCAGTAGTAGTAGTAGTAGTAGTAGTAGCATTACTTTGCAGATTAACCTCACTGAAAATGACGTACATAGTAGTGGCATTACTTTGCATATTTGACCTTATTAAGAATGACATGCATAAAAGCAGCATTACCTTCCAGATTAAACCTACTGAAAATTATATACCTAGTAGTACCATATCTCTACAGGTTAACCATACTAAACATGACATATATATAGTGGCACAATTACTTTGCAGACTAACCCCTATAAAGATGACACATATAGTCATTAATATCTCTCCATGCATTATAAATACAAAACGACTGTAACTTCATGTCTTTTCCATTCTCGCCTTCCAGAAAGACCACCTGAACTGCGACCCCACATTCGAGCTGGAGGAGATGATCATAGAGTCCAGACCTCTGCACAAGAAGAAGAAGCGCCTCTCAAAACAGAAGAGCCTCAGGGAAACTCAGAGCTCTATATCTGGCAATATCGTAAGTGTCGGTTAGTGATACGGAAAACCTACTGCTCTTAAGTTGCGAATGAACAGGTTTTCTGGTCTTTTTCGTGCTTGGGATAAATGAGGGTACCTTGAAGGATGTCATTTTGATCTTTTGCATTAAAATGACTTCTTAAATATCTTGTTTGCCTAGTCGCATTGTTTACCAAGTTGTGACGAATCCAGTCTCATACGAAGCATTGGAATTGTACTCTATGAAGGGAGTGGTGCAATTTGTTCAGGGTTGTACTCATATTGCATTTGCAATACAAGGTAAAATTTGAAGGTATATCCTCTTTCTCATACATTGCCCGTGGGGCGCCAGGAGAGAGTTAATGACTACAGAGTATCTTCAGTGGCCCACTGTTTCATTTCTCATTTAGGACTAAACATTTATAACTTGCCCTGAATAAGTCTTAAAATTAGATGGTATACTTCATACAATCAATATTTCGTATACATGAACGGCACAAGACTTCAAAAAAATACTTATTCAGGAAACGTTTTTTTTCTTTCCTCGTATAAACATTACGAAGGTCAACATGTGTGAATTATGTGCCAGAAAACTCTAGCATATTCATAAAAGTTCACATTTGGAAAGATTTGGTTCATATTTTTATTCATATACTTTTTTTCAAAAAAATTTCCGTTCCGTTAAGATTATAAAGTGGAAACATAATTTAGAAAATGAGGACTCTAAGTGACGTGCGACGGGCCTATATTTAAGTTCGGTGAACGTATTAGAGATAATAAATAAAATAAAAATCTTACTTCAGAGCCTGACCAAAGATTTGATCCGTATAGGTTAGTGCTTTTCCGTCGCTTTTTTCTCTCCTTTCGCTTAAAACTTTCCTTACTGCATCCTAAAAACTTCTTATGCATCGCATTCTTGGGGGGAAATGAGGACCTTGGACCATTCGCAAACTTAACGCACCGAATCACGGACGTTTAGGTGCGCGGAAAATTTCCTAACTTAGAATAGACTTGACCCCACGGGTCGAGCGATTTTTGCCTTGTGGTTTGGAAGCATCTTTCTCAGGCTGATTTCATTCAAGGCCTTGTGTAAGTGGATGCAATTTCCATGTTCTATATATAGGTATTTGGCATTATGCCAAGCACTGGGGCAACTAAGGCCATTCAGTGCTGAAACAGAAATTGACAGTATGAAGGTTTGAAAGGTGTCACAGGAGGAAAACCTCATAGCAGTTACACTATGAACATGTTACAGTGCTTTCTGTGCATTGCGTGACGAAAAACACCTACCAGGATTTTGTGCACTTCAGCAAGCATGTTCATCACTATAAAAATACTAAATTATTATATTCTTGAGGATATTTATCACTATAAAAATGTAACAATTAAACAAGTTCGTTCATTGCCCATAATATTGTAATGCATAACCTACAGCCATTACATAATCATTTGTAATTAATTTGTGAAGAAAATTATTTTCTAAAGTAAAACATTTATGTAATCTATTCAGTCCACGCTCAGCATAGTTTGGCATGGAGATGGTCAGTTCCTTTCCATAAGGCAATAAATTAACTATGAGAGAACTGAGCTTTAATTCTACAATAATTCCAGTTCATGACTGTCAGTAAAGCATGGCTGTGACAGTAGTTAACAGTCTATCTGTCATGCAGGTGCACAACAGACGATGCTGTTTCTGTATAACAGTTTCTGGTTTTAACTTTGGTCTCTTCACACTTAGCTTTCCACCTTCTTTAACTTTACTAGGCTGCAGTTTTTATGGACTTTAAGAAGGAAATCTCTGGGTGGTCCCAATGACAGTTTCGTTCATCAACTGAATAATGAAATTCACTAAACTATGATGGCTTCTTTACCGTTGCGTTATGGAATTCTTCTCTAAAAAATTGACATTATCAAGGTTTGATGCATATTATTCAGTGCAATGAATTCAGTTGCTAAATGAGCATCTTTTTTCCGTTTCTCATTTTAAAGGTGCCTGCTGTTAGAAGATCTTGGTAGGACACAATAGGAATTGCTACTGATACAAGGGACTTTGACTGAGATTGTTTTCAATTTTATTGTATTTTGTTTAATCCTGCAAAGAGGTTTTGTTAATATACCAACAGAGTGGCTTGTCCTGCTACATCCTTTGTTATATGGTTGCAACTCTGAGTTTATTTTCTATTATTTATTGTATTTATTTCTAAATCCTACAAAGTGCATTTGTTGATATACAAATAGAGTGGCTTGTCCTGCCACATCCTTTGTGTATGGTTGCATAACATATATATCCACTCCATTTTCATATAAGAGAAAAAATAAAGACATAAATCAGTAGGCAGGCAAACACTAAAGTTCATGAACTATTAGTTTTGAAATAAATGTAATTCATTTCTGTTACATTGCGTGCACCATTTAGAATACTAAATTGGATTTCATTCCAGCCGATTCCCAAAATATTCCTCCATCTCATTCCTAGTTGTCAAGCCTCCATTGTCATCCATTAACATCACAGATCTTAGCATCGCGATCTCTAAAGTCCTGTCCATCTCCTACGCACCATATTCACGTCATCACCTTCTCTCTCTCTCTCTCTCTCTCTCTCTCTCTCTCTCTCTCTCTCTCTCTCTCTCTCTCTCTTAGAAACTGCATAAAAGAAATTTCTACGTGAATTCAGAAAGAAAGAGACTCTCTCTCTCTCTCTCTCTCTCTCTCTCTCTCTCTCTCTCTCTTCAGAAAAATGCATAAAGAAATTTCACGTGAATTCAGAGAGAAAGAGACTCTCTCTTCTCTCTCTCTCTCTCTCCCTTCGACTTTGTTCGGACGGATTCTTAATTGATAATCCACTCACGACGCGTCAAACGAACGCACTCAACTGGACTTCTCTCTCCTCTCTCTCTCTCTCTCTCTCTCTCTCTCTCTCTCTCTCGAGTAAATTCTCTCTCTCTCTCTCCCCACGACACAGGAAGGCGACCCGGTCCTGTACGAAGGGATGCTGGTCTTCAACAGGGAGCGAGAGGAGGCCAGGAAGGAGAGGGAAAGGAGAGAGCAAGAGTGGCAGGCGGAACTGGAGGAGTCGATGAAGTTGTCTGATCCTACTGGACTCGGTAAGGAGGGGGAGATCCTACGGTGTTATTTTGAATGAAAAGGTCGTGCGTCTCTCTAAGGATGTAAGAGTTGTTAGGTGACAGTAGGATATCCAGGAGGGCCAAACTGGATGAAGGATTACGAAACGAATGTTCATTGCAATTAGTTTTCATCATGAAAGATTGAATATTAAGGTAAATATCATTTAAAGGGAGGAATTGACGACAAAGAAGAGTTTGGAAAGTAGGAGGTTAGATGCCTTTTACGGGAATTTTTTTGCTTTTCAACTAACAGAACGCTTAGAAATATATTATATATAGATATATATATATATATATATATATAGATATTATATATATATATATATACTAATATGTACTATAGATACTATATATATATATATATATATATATATAATATATATATACTATATAAAATATATATTACTATAATATATACTTATATATATATATCATATATATATATAAATAAATATATATAAATATTATATATATATATATATATATATATATAAATATATATATATATATAATATATATATATATATATATATAATATATACATATATATACTACTATATTATTAAAAAAAAAAGGACCAAAAATATTGGCTCTTAAAATAGTAAAAATGAGTCTTTTCTAATTAATAAAAAAAAATAGTATATATATATTATATACATATATATATATATATATATATATATATATATATATATATATATATATACATAATATATATATATATATATATATATATATACTACTATATTATATTATATATATATATATCCATATATATTAATATAATATATATATATATATACGTATATATATATAATATATATATATATATATATACCATATATAGATATATATATATATATAATATATATATATATATATATAATATATATAGTATAAATATAGATATATATATATGTATATAGAGTGTAAAGCAACGAAAATGGTTCATCGTTGAATTTAAGTTTTAGAGTTGCATCCTTTCCATTAATAATAATAATAATAATAATAATAATAATAATAAAAATAATAATAATCTTCATATAAAAAACTTCACTGACAAAACCAGTTTTACAACATACATGATAAAGGCTCTTCTCCCTTGCTTCATTTGTGTTCTTGATCAAATTTAATTTTCTAAAAAAAATGTACAAATGTATTCCTCAACCATCCCCTTCAAAGTTACTTAAAAGCAGTGGAATAGATTCGCCTGAAAACAGAACCAGATAACTAACTGGGTCATTCAATCAGCCACTGCGAAATATTAAGAAAAAGAAAATTATCGTCCAAACAGCTGAGAATAGTTCATACGTAGTTTAAGCCTAAACTCGGAACCCTAACGCAATCAATTGTCAGTATGCAATCCCACTATTACTACTACAGGGCGCATATTGACATTGCACTTGTAATGGCCAAAGTTGACAAGAGGGGGGTAGGGGTTGGGTGAGCTTGGGGACTTTTATTTCAGTGCTATGAAAATCGTGCTGCCTACTTCTATATGGGCTGAGTTCTATTAACTGTATAAACACAGGCCCCTTCTCTTCAGACCGACCTCCAAATGTAAAGAAGAAAATTAGGCTGTAAACTATGAATCTACAAATTTCGAGGGGCTAAAAGAGTTAGGCATAACCTATTTAATTAAAAAAGCACTTCGCAAATTCAGTTTTATAATAAATAAGATCATATAAATTGTAATTGATTTCATACCATCACAACACCGCAATTCAAAAACTAAAATAAAATGCATGCCCACTTTTTGTAAGGTTTTATATGCCCAGATTTAAAATTAAATTCCAAGGACTGGTTTTCCTAAGATTCTTTAAAAACTTAAAAAGACTTTTCCATTTTATTGTTTCCCATCAAACATATAAGTTCCGGAACAAACAAACTGTCCAGAGTGCCCCCATTTATACATAGCGTTCCTTCAACAGCAATCTAAATTTCAAAACCCCCCCATCTCTCGCGTTATTTATTTTCTTGAATGACCAATTTCCGGACTAGACCTCAGAAACTGACCCAAGCCTCCCCGCACCGCCCCTTGAATATCAATTTACCCAATAGAGGTTATTTCCTCCTCGACGTCTCTCGCCCTCGAGAGACCACTTGATTCATCTCTCACTCACTCCGGCATCTTTCTCTCTCTCTCTCTCTCTCTTTCTCTCTTCCCTCTCGCCTCATCCTTCTCTCTCTCTCTCCACCCGCTTCCAGGGTGCTCCTACACAGGCTCGGGGTCCAGCACCCCCTTGAAGCAGCACCGCTCCAGGTCCTCCAGAAGTCACCGCGAGATGTTGAAGGAGGAACAAGAAGGGGGAGGGAACGGGGTTGAGGGAGGAGGAGGAGGAGGAGGAGGCGGAGGTCCTCCAGGAGGAGGAGGAGGAGGAAGAGGAGGCTTGAGAGCAGGGATGGGCAGGAGTAAAAGCGAGGAAGACAAAGGAGCCTGGAGGACGACGGTGACGAAGGGCTTCTCCTCCGCCTCCAACTCCTCCTCCAGGTCGTCGCTCCTCTCCTCCCCTACCGAGTGCACGGTCTTCTCCAAAGTGGCTGTGTCGCCCTCCAACGTAAGGGCGAGAATCGCGGGCTCTCCGAAGGTAAGAGTAATAGGGAACTGCGCGTTTCTTTTGTTTTCTGTGTCTTCGAGGAAAGGTTTACATTACCAATAGCATCATTGAATTTCCAAAATCATCTTTACCAGAGAAAGACTTCAATAGATTTGAATTAGGATATGCTGATTTATTTATTTATTTTTATAAAATGGTCTAGTGAATGAATATAGTATATACCTAGTATATATATATATATATATATATATATATATATATATATATATATATATATATATATATATACGTATAATATAATATATATATATAGATATATAGATATATATATATATATATATATATATATACATTTCATAAACATTCTGAGTCTATAAGTTCAATAACATTACTCATCATTCAAATATAAGAAACTTTGACATCAGTATGTTTATAATCCAAAATCATCATTAATTTTATTCGCGTTTTAATCTATTGCCCCAGTGTTAGAGTAGAGGCCAGACACGGCTGTGCTGAAATATGTTCAACATGTGAAGCTAGATAAGTAACGTATACAATATTTCAAACCCATCTCCATTTTCTCCATACTGCCACCTATAAACAACAGGAAAAATAACTGAACAATACAAAACCTCTTTCCATATTTCCGTATCTACAGCAAAAAGGATTACTTCTAATTTAGTACTGGTATTCGAGACTGTATTTTTCAATAACTTGTGACGACTGCAATAAGATGATGGACGAACATTAGCATCAAAATTAAATGTTAAACTCTGGAGAAAAACTCGCCTTTATTTCCAAAAGTAGCTTTGTGAATCTTGCAAACCAACTTAATTTCAGACAGATAATGCTAGTGGCGAAATTGACTTTGTCAAGTTCTTGTTTATGTGACAGCAATTCAACTAATAATAGAAAGATAAAATATTTACTGACAGTAATTTTACAGAACTCATGCATGGACTGTTCCACCATGGGTAAACCGGGCTGTTCAAATTAAGCTTTACATTTAACATACTCTGAATACTACCTTCGAACGTTTTTTGAGATTTGCCTGTAGCTAAATCCTCAGTGATTTCGTACACTTTTCATGTGACACTTAGAAAAAATAAATACACAACAAATTTATATATATTCGGTCCCTGGACCAATGTCTTCAACGTATCCTGCCTAAGTAGTGATTATGAGGACGAACAGCAAGCTAGTTTATTACTACCTTAGGGTCGAACCACCAGGGAGCACGTTCCCTTTTCACTTTATATGCCCTTTACTTTGCTTAGGCGTGGTAGAGAGAGAGAGAGAGAGAGAGAGAGAGAGAGAGAGAGAGAGAAGAGGCTTGAAGGAGGTGGAGAAGCGTCTTAAAGGGCATCGTCTATTTTATACACTATTCCCTATCTTCTCGTTTAATTCTATCTCCACCTTCGTTTGCCGTTTTTTTTCTTTGACTATTTTCCTATGCGATATTGTTTCCCCACAATCTAAGGCAAGACGGACTGGCTTCGAATGCTAAAGATTCACATTTAATACTGAATTCAGACACTTAACAGGACGGAGTGAAATTTAGGATGATAAATATCATGATAACAGATCAGTATCGAACTTGGAAAATAAAAAAAATAAATGTAAATTGGAAAAAAAATGTATTTGAAACCACCAACATACAGTTCTGGAGTGTCTCCCCTCTGAAGAGGGAGCTTGATGCTCCTAGACTGTCATTTGGATTTCTTAAATATATTTGTTCTTCAATCTGTGGGGGGTTTTTATGATAAATTTTACCAAGACCAAGACAAAACAAATTAGCTGGCATTCCCAGTACACCTATTCTTACTAATGGAACATATTTACCTGTACTCTAACTCAATGAGTCAGTTTGTCACCTACTTATGCTCAAACCAGGACCCACTTGGGACTCCAAACATACTCGGCCTCAGACGCAATGTCAAGACTCGCTTGTTGAGAACCTGTTGAAGTCGCTATTTTGACTTTCAGTCACGCGTAGGCTACGTACTTTCATTACTCGAAAAAGCATGAGCGTCCTTGTAGAATGTAGCCAAAGGGAGAGAGAGAGATAGTTAAAGAAGGGACGTGTGAGGAAGAGAGGCGTAAGTGGAGCGCTCACAATGCGCAGTAACGCTTAAGTGGCCCTGTTAAAAACATTTCATTTTCTTTTTTCATTGACCAGGTGAAAGTGAGAGGGTCTATCGTCACCATAGAATCACCACGTTCCTCGTCGAGCCTGACCAAGAGTAGCACTCAGCAACTGAAGGTAATTCTATCGCACATAATTAATTGTTCTCTTTTACCAGCATTTTTGTTAATTCACGCATGACATTTTGTATTTACATTGAGAAACAAATAATCCATCAATGGAGTATTAACATTACTTGGGAATAACTTAAACCAAAGAGAATTAAAACAATAAGCACATGTACCCTCACCTTGCTGGGTTGATGTGTGGGTGAAAGTGACTGTCATTTAGCCATCTCTAATCACAGTTGAATGTCATGACGTTTGACAGGCACGACTCAATGAGACTGCTTACAAAGAAATGTTAATTTGCATTGTCAGTAAAGACGTCTAAAGCACGACTTGACGAATTCCCACGCCCTTTTTTGTTTGTTATACCTTCACTGCTTAAACTATCTCAGGAAACGTACTTGAAAACACTCACAGGATGATCCTGCCCTTCCAGATGATGACCTTCCGCTCTGTTCATATTTCCAGGAGAAACTGAAGGAGCTGAAGGCCGACCGGACGCCCCACGGCGAATCGGGAACCGATTCCGAATTCTCCGACATGACCCAGAGCGACGACCTGACCCTCATCGGCAAGAGGCCGCCCTCAAGACCGCACAACCAGCAGCTCATCCGAGCGAGCAGCAACCCGCAGGAAACCACCAAGGACTTCTTCGAAAACCCCGGAGGAGGGGCGACGCTGAGGCCCGACGACGGAACTCCGAAGGGCAGGACGTCGGGTGGCTCCGCCACGAGGCCTTCGTCCTTTCCTTCGGACATGAAGAAGGAGTTCGATTTCGCCAACCTCAGGATATCCGACCGGTCGTCTAGCGCCGACGCCGACGGTGA
>NC_087216.1:23374148-23376648 GCF_015104395.2 Macrobrachium nipponense | reverse complement strand
TTTCTGACCGTCAGAGATACAGAGAGAGAGAGAGAGACAGCAAGGGAGAGAGAAAAAGACACTCGGAAGAGAACTGAGAGACAGGGAAAGCCGCTGTCACAACAGAGAGAGAGAGAAACATTTGTAGAGGTAAGTGATGCATGCCAACATATCGCAAGCGTCACCTAACGTAAACTCTAAGTTACGACTCATGAAGATTGATTACAGTAAAGAAGTTACGGTATAAAATCTGCATGCAGTTATAAATACTCAGTATGTACAAATATGCATATTCATCATGCACTTATGTATGAGCGTGTGTGCACTTCTCATCAAGAGACACACAGACAGACAGACAGAGAGGGAGACTGATCCTGCACACCTAATTACAGGTCATATCAGAGAGTAGCATAATTACACTGACCTCAATATAAAAAGTTTATCATCTACCCTATGAAGGACTAAGACGTTCATACACATCACTTTCAGTTGGTAATTTCATTAGAATTTAAAAAATCCATCTCTCTCTCTCTCTCTCTCTCTCTCTCTCTCTCTCTCTCTCTCTCTCTCTCTCTCTCTCTCTCTCAAGACGGAAAAAATATGAATAATATACCAAACACCACTATAAGCCTTCTCTCCTTTGAGATTGCTGTCATTTAGTAAGTACAAACACACACACATATATCTATCTATCTATCTATCTATCTATCACTATCTATCTATCTATCTATATATATATATATATATATATATATATATATATATACAACATATATATATATATATATATATATATATATATATATATATATATATATACATATAGATATATATATATATATATATATATATATATATATTATATATATATTGTATTCTTCAAGTAACCAATATACTTATTTCTGCTATGACTACAAAGGCACATAAACGACTCCTACCCATCATTACAAAGAAGCCCACTTCAAATTCGGCATTTGCCCGATTTCTAAATGAAAGCCCTTAGTTCACTGCTATTAGTAAATGATAAAAATGTAACATTAAAAGTCATGTTATGGTTCGTTTGTGATTATATATGTATTATATATATATATATATAAAAATATATATATATAATATATATATATATATATAAACATATATATATATATATATACGTATATAAACTAAAAATTTAAAAGATGATTCAATAGAAGAATCAAAGGAATTATGTACGATTCAGAGAGTTTTTTCCCGTAACTTATCTTCAATTAATTTTTGGGACAAAATACTTTTAATTTTTTAAAAATTAATTTTGAAAAACCATCATATGTTGATCACATTACTCTTTTGCAATTCATCGAATAAAATTACATTTAAGAGCTACTCGACATTGGAATACATAATTATACGTCCTCTACTTTTATAGAAAAAAAGCCCCCCCCCCCCCCCCCCACACACACACATACACACACGATGTATAACTATATTTGTTTCATGTGTTTATAACGATGGCTTACTGTTATAAACCCAATTTACCTTGATTCAAGACCATTTGAACGACGGTTTCTATTGCAGAACTTAGATATAACTGCCATCTAGATACTTTATGCATAATTATTGCTTGTAAACTGCCTACTACTCTATATGCTCATTACTTCATGAAAATATAAAGAAGAGAGTTCCTGTATATTCTCACGGCTGCAGTAAATACCGATCATATATTGGTAAGACATTGACATTCGTATGATACATCTGTTGCAGGAGTCTTATTCTGCTTTGTTGCAATGGAGAGCAAACAAGAATGCACGATTAAAATATGACCCCATACAACTACCCTCGCTAAAACAACCTTGCCACTAAGGAATGCCAGGTAAGTGTGCAAATTTATTAATTAATTTTAATGCATTTAATTTATTCAAGTTTGACCGGAATTATTGTCGCTGCAAATATTGCACGCTCTCTCTCTCTCTCTCTCTCTCTCTCTCTCTCTCTCGTGAGAACTCTTAAAGTCTATGTATTCCAAGACATTAAGCAGGAATATCACTCTTTAAATCCTTAACTAAAGGGGGCTTTGTTGACATAAATCTAGGCTATCCCCTCCCCACGGAGACCCCACGAAGGGAAGCTAGTCTCACCTCCGCACAAAGGTTCAACAACGACTTCTCCTGTTGTTGGACATTTAGTCCTTAATGATGGTCAAAGCATGACGTCACTTTTATTACGACCTGTTATCGATTATTACCTCCCACGACGAGGACGCCAGTCGAGTTTCCCACTCGTGTCTTTGGCTGTCTATAAGAAAGTTTTCTTATTTTTATTTTTTATAGGGAATTTCGTTTTCCGGACCGGTGTCTATAAGTGGCAGACTGGACGAGACCTGAAATTTTTTTAGGCATACTTCAGGTGAGCACTGGTCGATTAGCTTTTTTTTCTAAAACAATATTATCGATCACTTTTAACGCCTGGATTCTAAAATCATAATGACAATCATCTTGACATAACTTTGAGGCTGAATTCAGAAACATTTATAATGACAATAGGT
>NC_087216.1:23314148-23369148 GCF_015104395.2 Macrobrachium nipponense | reverse complement strand
TAAATTCCTCTGGTTCCACGTTGGCCGAGCCGAGAATCGAACTTCGGACCACCGGATTGGTAGTCGAGCTCGAAATCCACTCGGCCAGCGAGGGACTAAATATATAGTGAGTTTTAATGGGCCTTTTATACTTGAGATATTATGTATATATATTCTTCGTTAGGAAATATTGAACCCCAAGTGAAAATATTTATAGAACTAAAACAAATCACTTCATCATATGCCATTCGACAGTTAAGAATTTTCAGACGTTTTGTCCCAAAACTTATTCTACAAAAAATCATGAATATTCGGAGATTTATCCCAAGGCTTATTCGACACAAAATCATGAATATTCAGACTTTTTGTACCAAAACTTATTCTACACAAAATTATGAATATTCAGACATTTTGTCCCAAAACTGATTCTACACAAAATCAATGAATATTCAGACCTCTGTATCAAAACTTAATCTACACAAAATTATGAATTTTCAGACTTTTTGTCCCAAAACTGATTCTACACAAAATTATGAATATTCAGACCTCTTTGTATCAAAACTGATTCTACACAAAATTATGAATATTCAGACTTTTTGTACTAAAACTTATTCTACACAATCAACCAAGTATTATCTGGCTCTTCATCTTCTTCTTTCGATCACTCCGGTCCACCGTTTCGACTTAGCTAGGTATGCTCTGTATAGCTCGGTCCTCGTTTAGGTCCACAATACAGAAGACGCGAGAACGATAAACATCCAAAACATTAATGACTATAATAGATTCACATCAACCGTGCATTTGATGTCTAGACCCGTCCCTCAGTCTCTCGAGGAGGTTCTTATAGGCAGGATGTATGTTCCACCTCTCCTGAGGGACGCTTTTGAAAGACATATCCCCTAAGAGACGTGGAACATACATCCTGCCTATGTGAACTCTCGAGAGAGACTAAGAGTTTCCAGCCCTGTGACTGGCTTATCAATAGGCAATCAGGAGCGTCGTAAGGGACGGGCCTAGACGACATCAAATGCACGGTTGGTGTGAATCTATACTATAGTAATACTGACTAAGGTGGCCCATAGTCAGCGTCCCCAACCGCCACCCCCCCCCCCCCCCCCCCCACCCCTCCCGCCCCCACCAATCGTCAAACATACCAAATTGCAGCCCTCTATCCGCAGTAGTTTTTATTTTATTTAAGATTCAACCTAGCAATGATCGTGCATCTGGCAACGAGATAGGACAAGCCATCACCAGGCCGTAGTTAAAGTTTCATAGGCCGCCGCTCATACAGCATTTTACCTAGACCACCGAGAGATAGATCTGTATACTGTGGCATTGATTATACGTTGTGCAGAAAACTCGATTGGGCCAAAGGAACTTGGGCGCACTGTTATAATTGTTTCTTTTTTTTTTAAGCAAAATATTCTATACCAATAACCTTTGCCACCCTTTAAAAAAAAACTAAATGCTTTAGCATTCGTACAGAAATTATTTGTGCTATTCCAACCATGTACCTTTTAAAACAAAAGCCTACATTAAGGCTCTAAGGGAACATACAAAAACACCAAACATATTCAAACCCAATTCCAGCCGCTGGTTATTGTCCGCAATCATTTAATTTTAGAAATAAATATAGGGTTTAAATAACAATAGGAACAGGGGGATTTCCCGTTGGGTCATTCCAAATGACGGTCGTAAAATTCTACATTGCGCGCGAATTACAGTTATTTGCACAAATCTTTATCGTTGCAATTATTTCCTCTCCCTCTCCAGAGAACGGTGGCTGTTTTATTTCTCAGGGGAGGAAAGCAAATAACTTTAGAATAAATAGAGTTTTGTTTCACCAAGAAAAAGAGAGTAGAGTTAATTTAAATTAAGCAGAATTCGTATGCCAAAAAAAAGGACTGTAACTTTAAAACAGAATAGTTTTGTTTGACCAAAAAGACGGTAAGAAATTATAAATTAGTTTTGCTTTGCCAAGAAAAAGCAAGCAGAGTAAATTTAAATTAAGCAGAATTCGTATACCAAATTAAGGGGGGCGGCCTGTAGCTTTAAATTGAAAATTTTTATTCACCAAAAAGATAGTAAGTAATTCTAAATTACAGTTTTATTTTGCCAAGAGAAATATAGTAGAGAAGATTTCAATTGAGCGCAATTCGTATAAAAAAAACTGTATCTTTAAATTGTTTTTTTTTACCGAAAAGACAGTAATTTTAAATTAGATTTTTTTTGCCAAGAAAAAGTGACTAAATTAAATAGTTTTGTTGCGCCAAGAAAAAGCAAGTAGAGTCAGTTCAAATTAAGCAGAATTCGTCTACCAAACAAAAAAGCAGAATTCTTTTACTAAAAAAGAATGCCTATGACTTTAAATAGAATGGTTTTGTTTGACCAAAAAGATGGTAAATAATCATAAATTAGTTTTGCTTTGCCAAGAAAAAGAGCAAGTAGAGTAAATTTAAATTAAGCAGAGTTCGTATACCAAAAAAAAGCCTGTAACTTTAAATTGAATATTTTTGCTTTACAAAAAAGACGGTAGTTATTTCAAATTAGAGTTTTTGTTTTGCCAAGAAAAAGCAAGTAGAGTAAATTTAAAGGAAGCAGAATTCTTATACCAAAAAAAAGAAGCACTTTAAACTGAATAGTTTTGCTTTAACAAAAGGACGGTAGTTAATTCTCAAGAAAAAGTAACTAAATTGAGCAGAGTTTTGTTTTGCCAAGAAAACGTGAATAGAGTGAATTCAAATTAAGCAGAATTCGTATACCACAAGAAAAAGGTCTGTAACTTTAGATTGAATATTTTTGTTTTACCAAAAAGACTGTAAGTAATTCTGAATTAGAGTTTTGTTTTGCAAACAAAAAGTACTAAATCAAATAGTTTTGTTTTACCAAGAAAAAGCTAGTAAATATAAATTAAGCAGATGTCTTTTACCAAAAAAGAAAGTATGTAACTTTAAATTGAATAGGTTTTTTTTACCAAAATGAGGGCGAATAATTTTAAATTAGAGTTTTGTTTGTACTGAGTTGGAGTTCACTATTGCAATTCAATGAGCAAATCATTATACTTTTTGATAGCTTATTATTTCATTGAATACCAAATGAATCTGAAGGACTATTTCCATAATACCCATTGTAGCCTGAAGTTTAGCCTTAATAAGTTTTAGGCCAATAACTCTTGCGAAGGGAAAGCATAGAAAACGGGAAGGGCGTTTAGCAGGGACTATTATGGCGTAAGACCTTCGTGCGTGTACGCTTACGAGCTCCCTATCGTAAGAGTTGTGGGAAAATATTGATTAGAGAGAGAGAGAGGGGGGGGGGGGGGGGGCACATACTTGCCGTCGCTTAATTACGCGACAACACGGAACTCAATCAATAAAATGTGTTCCCAGACGACTTGGTAGTCGACGAGTATCGTTTATTTGATGGTGTTATCGAGCGGCTGACGACGACGACGGGTAACGGATGGAGTAACGATTTACGTCCTGTTCAAAATCCCGCCTACCACACCAGCGATGCAAACCCCTCTAACCCTACGCCCCCTAAAGGAGACAAGAAATTACCCTACACAACTGAAAATGACCCAATAATTTGCGGCTATGATAATAAGGAAATCTTTAGATTGTGTTTATATGCCATATAACGAATACTAATAATCATATTGATCTAAAGCTACCTTGTTACGATTACCCTGCACTTGAAATTATTGCCCCGCCGTCCAAGATTTTCCCCAGATTACCCTACACGTAGGGCAATTACCCTACAGTTGGCAACACTGTACCACACTGATCCTGTCATTTGGCGTCGGTTTAAACTGAATAGTTTTGCTTTAACAAAAGGACGGTAGTTAATTCTCAAGAAAAAGTAACTAAATTGAGCAGAGTTTTGTTTTGCCAAGAAAACGAGAGGGCGTATTCTTCGTCTTATTTATTTATTTACTTATTTACTTATTCATTTTCAAACTTTCTACTTTGTATCTGTAATACCTTTCGGAAAATCCAAGAAATAAGTTGGCAAAAGTTTGACATCCGCAAAGGCGGTAGACTTTGGCTATGAACGTCAGCCACAGTAGGCCTAGTAAAATCTGGCTTGTGTATTGACCAAGTTCCGGAAAAATCAAGAAAGAGAAAGTAACCAAAAGTCTGACATTCGGTTCAAATGGCGCACTTATCTGGATCACTACTCTATCATAGTCCTATAGGCCTAATATGCTTCGCCTTACTTGACTAAACAGCAAAAGCAAATGCCTTTTCAAAGGCCGGTAGGCTTAGGATCTTAACGCTACATATTTACATAATTTCAAGAGCTCAGGACGTTTCCAGCCTCTGGGTAGGCCTACACCAGTAGGACTACCCAGAGGTTGGAAACGTGTAGGACTACCCAGAGGTTGGAAACTTGTAGGACTACCCAGAGGTTGGAAACGTCCTGAGAGGCACAGCTCTTGGAATTATGTAACTATGTAAATAGTTACATAATTCACGCTAATGCACCTACTCAAAACTAGACACGCATTTACTCGTCTTAGTCTTGACTTCATGTCAGATATTCTGAAGACTCCGGTTTCAGGATGTAGGACAGGCCCATTGGGGAAGACTTGTCTCAAAGTCTCACTGCAGACGATCCTTCATCGCCAAAAAAATGAACGAAAGGAAAAGACACATGTTACAGAAACTGCTAATCAAATTTCATGATAGCGATCCATTTTTAAAATCTTTAATTAACTCTTCTTCTTCTTTTTCTTCTTCTTTCTTCTTCTTCTTCTTCTTCTTCTTCTTCTTCTTAATAATAATAATAATAATAATAATAATAATAATAATAATAATAATAATAATAATAATAATAATGGCGGAAAAACGTGCTAAATAATAATAATAATAATAATAATAATAATAATAATAATAATAATAATAATAATAATAATAATAATAATAATAATAATAATAGTTCATCCTTGGCGAAGAGTTATGTATGTGTGGCAATCAGTCTGAGCCAGCCATTCTATGGCAGAAAATGAGTAAAAAAAATGACAATTATCATGCTTATTATAATCACCATTTCTTCCCTCTGTAAATAGCTTTGCATGGGTGGATATAAAACGGAAGAACTGTTTAAATAAAAAGCGCTTTACATGCAAGACAATTACAAGCTACTATATATAGACCGCACGCAATCTTACCGCGGTCATGCATCTGTGGTATTCCAAGTTTCGAGGAGTTTTGGGTCTTTTTGTATGGTGGGCGAAGTCCCCCGGGCGGGGGAGAAGGGGGAGGTGAGGTTACACCAGGCCTATTGGCTGCTATCTTTCATGTCAGATATTAATGCAATTGCAGTTCAAACAAGGCGTGATCCAGCCTCCAGCTTACTCGCGCGGCGTGCTAAAATCTACGGTCAGATAGAGCGCTGTTTCACCAACGAAAATTAGAATAAATACGCTATATTTGATTAGAAATAATTGTTCTGTAATGTTTAACATGCACATTATTTATTTTTCACATTTTCATTCCACTGAATAAATCATAAATATCCTATCCTAAAAATCCTGTAAACTTTAACTTGATGCGAAACACCTTGTTCAGACTTTTTAGGCTTTCCTGTACCCCCACATCTTATTACAAAGGCAATGTATTTACATACATTTACTTTACATGTATCACCACGCTAGTCTACAGGTCATTAATGAAATCTATGTTTAGACTTCAGTCGTACAGCCCTGAACAAGCCTTAAACAGAAGTAGACCTAAAATGTGGTCGACTTGTATTCAATTTGTTTGTGATGTGTGCATGATCAGTTGCCGACATGTTTGTTTATCTTTCAGAGCGCCCTTAGTCTGAACTTTAGGGAGGGTGTTTGACGTCACTGGAGTGGGGGGACCTGCCGTCTCGACTCACTTTTATGAACAATATGGAACCAGCTTTGGCAAAATTTATTTTGAAAATTCCGTTGGGGATTTTCCCTGCGAATTATAATTCAAGATATCCAAACTGAGAATAGTTATCACTCCGCTAATAACATAGGAAGCGAAGAACGATAACCTATTATTTAACGAGAAAAGCTAATGTGAAGAAATAGCTAGTTGTTTTTCCAAGTAATAAATTTTTCTCGCAATTGTGTGACTTACAGCCATAACTCGTGTCCGTTACGACTAAACATACTCATCGTCTCATACCTGACTTGATATATCTGAAGATCTGCCACACACACACACACACACACACAGAGAGAGAGAGAGAGAGAGAGAGAGAGAGAGAGAGAGAGAACAGAAATATGTAAAATGCCAAAACATCGCCTTCCTTCTAATATTCCTTGGAGATCTGAGAGAGAGAGAGAGAGAGAGAGAGAGAGAGGCTCAATCTGTATAATGGCTAAAAGTCGCCGTAATCCCTGATATACCTGGAGACCTGAGAGAGAGAGAGAGAGAGAGAGAGAGAGAGGGGGGGGGGCACAGTATGATAGGTCTAAAAATTGCTCACATTCTCGATGTATCTTTAGATCTGTGTGTATATGAGAGAGAGAGAGAGAGAGATAGAGAGAGAGAAATTGCCCTCATTCTTGACATACCTTTAGATCTGTGTGTATGTATGTGAGAGGGAGAGAGAGAGAGAGGGAGACAGAAACAGCAATATATAAAAGGCCTAAAGATCGCCTTCACCCTTGATAAAGCGTTTAGGCCTACAATAGCGTCTTAGACCATCAATTACGACGTCTTTGAAACGCGAGACTAGGGTATCGTATCCTCTGCTTTCCTTTACAAGCACACAGCACGCCCGTTAACCGGGCTCAGCTCGTATTTGCCTGATTGATCCCACGCATGCAATCTATATATAAATATGTCGCCTTTCGCAAGACATGAAGAAAAAATAGTGAGTGTGTTAAACAAAGGGAATAGAGATATATAGGATATAGAGGGATATAAGATATATATATAGGATTTATATGTATATATATACATACATATATATATATATATATATATATATATATATATATATATATACATACATATATATATATATATATATATATATATATATATATATATAATATATACATACATACATATACATACACACACACACACACACACACACACACATATATATATATATATATATATATATATATTATATATATATATATATATATATATATATATAGTAGAGGATGTTGACTTTAAATCAAGATTAAACATTAGCCAAAGTAAATAGATAAATAAATAAATAAAAATAAATAAATACCACTAAGGCAATTAGGAACCATTACTGTTAATAGCTGGGAAGGACGATGACCAAACCTTAGATCATCCTCTCTCTCTCTCTCTCTCTCTCTCTCTCTCTCTCTCTCTCTCTTCTCTCTCTCTCTCATTCTTAAAGCCCTAGTTAATGACTTGCAGATGAGGCGAATGACTTCCATAATATATTTCAATCGTCATTTTTTTAGCGAAGGTATTTATAATAGTAAAAATAATAATAAAAATAACAAACATACCAGATCAAGAAAATCTATGACCTTTTGATAATAATAATAATAATAATAATAATAATAATAATAATAATAATAATAATAATAATAATGTGGTGCCGTGGCAGAGTGGGTTAGGTCGTCAATTGAATGGTTAAGCAACATTGGGGCTGGTCAGTCGTTGGATGGGTGACCGCTCTCCTCGGCGTTTATTCCTTGGGAAATAATCTTTACCAAAATTTCCCCAGTCTACTCAGCTGTAAATGAGTACCTATTCCTGATGGGGTAGCAAAACTCAGCAATGATGGAAAGAAATGAAGAATTAAACGACAACGACGTAAATGGAACCTCTGGCAACAGAGGAGCTTCGTCCGGCAACCAGGTATTCAGCCCAATTGAAGGGGAAGACGGTCAGGTACTTGGAGGTCGTCATCCAGCAACTGACAACCACAACGACAGTAACCAACAACCAGAGACTGGAGCTACAGAAGCAAACCAGAGGAAGAAATGGACGAGAGAAGAAAATAAGGAAATATGGAGATGCTACATCAGAAGCAACCCGACGGAGAGAGGATATAGAAGGTTGGTCAACATCTGGAATGAGAGGAATAACACCCCCCAAACAGAGCAGAGATTGGCAGACCAAGTAAGGAACATAAAGAAAAAGAACTGGCTCTCCCCAACAGAAAGAGAGGAACTCGAAAGGAAAATGACGCACGGCAACGAATTACAAGAAGACGAACTGAGAGATGATGCCACAAAAGACGACATAGATGAGGAGGTACCAAACAACGACACACGAGAAAACACCGACGAAGTAACAGACAGGACGGAATGGGTAGAAAAGATCAGACAATGGATGAAGCCAGACACAGAGAGAACAAAGATTCCCTCCATGAAAGCCTACAACACCAAGAAATTAAGTGAGAAAACACGTGAGGTCAATGAAATAATGAGACTAATACACACCACCAATATCACAGAAACAAATAACTTGACATATGCAGGAGCAAGATTAGTAGCAGAACTGATGGGGACACGAACACCAACACCACCAGCACAACCAACCCAACAGAAACCAAAACAGCAACCGCCTTGGAAAAGGCGCCTGGAAAAGCTAATCATGGTGGTGAGATCTGACTTGAGTAAACTGAAGGAGATGGCAGAAAAAAGGTTAAGAAGCAAGAAAACAAGGGAGGAACTCAACGAGAAATACAAAGTACAAGAGAGGGGACTAAACAACACAATAAAGGATGTAAAACAGAGGCTTAAGGCCAAAGCACATAAGATCCAACGATACATACTTACAGACCTTACAGTTCGTTCGGGTTGCCCCAGGTCCCTCAGTGTGAGGCACCTCTAATGTCTACCAGAGAGTTGCTAGTACATCTTCCGGTATATTTTGCATCTTCCAATCTTGGATGGTCTGGGATGCAGGAATAAGGCATACCAACAGAACAAACTATTCGGAACCAACCAGAAAAGCCTATACAGCCAACTAAGAAGGGAAGACAACCACCAAGAAATTCCTGAAGCCGAACCAAGTAAGAGACTCTGGGAAAACATATGGAGCAGTCCGGTATCACACAACAAGCATGCAACATGGCTCCAGGAAGTCAAGGCAGAAGAAACAGGGAGAATAAAACAAAGATTCACTGACATCACGACAGACACAGTCAGACACCAACTAAAGAAAATGCCCAACTGGAGAGCCCCAGGTCCCGATGAAGTCCATGGGTACTGGCTCAAAAACTTCAAGGCCCTACACCCAAGAATAGCAGAACAACTCCAGCATTGTATCACAAATCACCATGCACCCAAATGGATGACTACAGGAAGAACATCCTTAGTCCAGAAAGACAAGAGTAAGGGAAATACCACCTGCTTACCAATAATGTGGAAGTTACTAACAGGTATCATCAGCGAAAGGCTATACAACTACCTAGAGGATACAAACACCATCCCCCACCAACAGAAAGGCTGCAGAAGGAAGTGTAGGGGCACAAAAGACCAGCTCCTGATAGACAAAATGATAATGAAGAACAGTAAGAGAAGGAAGACCAACCTAAGCATGGCATGGATAGACTATAAGAAAGCCTTCGACATGATACCACACACATGGCTAATAGAATGCCTGAAAATATATGGGGCAGAGGAAAATACCATCAGCTTCCTCAGAAATACAATGCGCAACTGGAATACAATACTTACAAGCTCTGGAATAAGACTAGCAGAGGTTAATATCAGGAGAGGGATCTTCCAGGGCGACTCACTGTCCCCACTACTCTTCGTAGTAGCCATGATTCCCATGACAAAAGTATTGCAGAAGATGGATGCCGGGTACCAACTCAAGAAAAGAGGCAACAGAATTAACCATCTGATGTTCATGGACGACATCAAGCTGTATGGTAAGAGCATCAAGGAAATAGATACCCTAATCCAGACTGTGAGGATTGTATCTGGGGACATCAGGATGGAGTTTGGAATAGAAAAAAATGCGGCTTAGTCAACATACAAAAGGGCAAAGTAACAAGGACTGAAGGGATAAAGCTGCCAGATGGGAGCAACATCAAACAAATAGATGAGACGGGATACAAATACCTGGGAATAATGGAAGGAGGGGATATAAAACACCAAGAGATGAAGGACACGACCAGGAAAGAATATATGCAGACTCAAGGCGATACTCAAGTCAAAACTCAACGCCGGAAATATGATAAAAGCCATAAACACATGGGCAGTGCCATTAATCAGATACAGCGCAGGAATAGTGGAATGGACGAAGGCAGACCTCCGCAACATAGACCAGAAAACTAGGAAACATATGACAATACACAAAGCACTTCACCCAAGAGCAAATACGGACAGACTATACATAACACGAAAGGAAGAAGGGAGAGGACTACTAAACATAGAGGACTGCGCCAACATCGAGAACAGAGCACTGGGGCAATATCTGAAAACCAGTGAAGACAAGTGGCTCAAGAGTGCATGGGAAGAAGGACTGATAAAAGTAGACGAAGACCCAGAAATATACAGAGACAGGAGAATGACAAACAGAACAGAGGAATGGCACACACAAACCAATGCACGGACAATACATGAGACAGACTAAAGAACTGGCCAGCGATGACACATGGCAATGGTTACAGAGGGGAGAGCTCAAGAAGGAAACTGAAGGAATGATAACAGCGGCACAAGATCAGGCCCTAAGAACCAGATATATCCAAAGAACGATAGATGGAAATAACATCTCTCCCATATGTAGGAAGTGCAATACGAAAAATGAAACCATAAACCACATAGCAAGCGAATGTCCGGCACTTGCACAGAACCAGTACAAAAAGAGGCATGATTCAGTAGCAAAAGCCCTCCACTGGAGCCTGTGCAAGAAACATCAGCTACCTTGCAGTAATAAGTGGTATGAGCACCAACCTGAAGGAGTGATAGAAAACGACCAGGCAAAGATCCTCTGGGACTATGGTATCAGAGCAGATAGGGTGATACGTGCAAATAGACCAGACGTGACGTTGATTTACAAAATCAAGAAGAAAGTATCACTCATTGATGTCGCAATACCATGGGACACCAGAGTTGAAGAGAAAGAAAGGGAAAAAATGGATAAGTATCAAGACCTGAAAATAGAAATAAGCGATCCAAAGATCACTGAAAAAGAATCTGGAAAAACTAGAGGCTGGAGTAGCCCCAGGACTCATGCAGAAGAGTGTGATCCTAGAAAACGGCGCACATAAGTAAGAAGAGTGATGGACCCTAAGGAGCGGCAGGATGCAACCAGGGGGGATCCCCACAACTATAAATGCCACCCAGTCGAATTGGAGGACTGTGATAAACAAAAAAAAAAAAAAAGCAAAAAAAAAAAAAAAAAAAAAAATATAATAATAATAATAATAATAATAATAATAGATCAAGGGAATCTACGATCTTTCGATGGGGTTTATCATAATCCCAATTTCTTGCAGGAGGAGCGATGAAAAGTCCATGAATAAAAAGAGAAAACTTGAATTATATAACAAAAGTTATCGAAAACCCAGTTTAGCAAGAGAATTAAAATCTCATAGATAAATAAATTTAAAAAGAAATCATTGATATTTAGAAGAAAAATAATCCCATTACATAGAAACAGAAAGAAAGATCATATATCATCAGGTGGGATTGTTGATCGCTGGAATACAGCTTTTCTTTTAATTTAAAAACTTTAAACGTAAAACTTCCTTTAAAAAGATGTATACATACACAAATAAAGTTACAAAAATATGAGATGCAATTATTGATATCTTGGATAAATTACTGAAGTTGTTTTTGAAATTTAAAAAAATCTTAAACGTAAAACATTTTTAAAAAAACAGTATGAGGTAGCATGACACACACTAAAAATAACAATTGCAAAAATGTGAAACACAATTATTGATAATTTTGGAAATTTAAAAATCTTAAAAAATATCAGATACAATTATTGATAACTTTTGACATTTAAAATCTTTAAACGTAAAACATCCTTTAAAAACATGTGTGCGGCAACATGACACACAGTAAAAATAACATTCAAAAAAATAATAAAAAAAATTAAAATAACATTTGCAAAAATCATGAAAAAAATACAAGATAAAAAAAATAAATCATCCGTTATAAACACGCAACAAACGAGCGGAATCTCGGCCGGACAAGGTAGTTATTATAAAAGGATTTCCCGATATATTACTTTCTTGAGCTTGATGAATGAAATGTTCTTCTACTCTAATTATGAGAACGAACAACCACCGTATTGTTGCTAATCCCATCGGTCGTAGTCTGATATCGAACTATACCCTGAGGATACGTAATAAAGAGAGAGAGAGAGAGAGAGAGAGAGAGAGAGAGAGAGAGAGAGAGAGAGAGAGAGAGAGAGGACGAAGTGGTGGCTTTGTTAAGTTCATCCTAATAGGAATATATTATTATTATTATTATTATTATTATTATTATTATTATTATTATTATTATTATTATTATTATTATTATTATTATTACCTTACATTTGAGAGAGAGAGAGAGAGAGAGAGAGAGAGAGAGAGAGAGAGAGGACAAAACTGTACCTGTCTGAAGGCTCATTCTAACAGGAATTTATTATTATTATTATTATTATTATTATTATTATTATTATTATTATTATTATTATTATTATTATTATTATTATTATTATTATTATTATTATTATTATTATTATTATTATTATTTTCCTGAAATTTTGACTAAAGGAAAAGTCTAAGTTTACTGGATCATCTGCCATTTTCACACAAACGTAAACGCACAAACATCGATAAAAACCAACGTTCAAATCCTCCAGAGCCATTAAATTCAAATCAACACAAACCTTAAAAAGAAAAAGAAAAAAAGCCAAATGATCCCACTCGTAAAAAGAATAATGACTCCTTAACACTTCCCGACCTCTTTCAGCTTCTCGGAGCAATTGCCGAAATAAATAGAAGACGAGATTATCCTGAAACACATTACGGGGGCTCGTCTCCACTGTAAATAAACGCTGGCCATACGGTGAGCCATAATAAAACACGGTCTTTCGAGGGGGTGTTTTACTGCGCGTAACTCAAGTGCTTCCGCTGGGGGATAATTGGATTGGGTGGTATAAATAGTCAACTGACGGAATTATACGTATATATACAAAACATAAGCACGCACACACATGCACACATATAGATGTATATAAATAATAAAAGTGCATATATATACTATTATTTTATTTTATTTTAGCTACCAATGTCCTTTAATATCTAATTCGCTCTACCTCGGAATTGATATATTTTCATTTATGTAAACCGAAGGGTAACATTTTAATTGATAATAATTTCGTCCCCTCACTTGTTAGCCGAATCGTTAACATCAATGTCGTCTTGATTTCGTCCTTGTCCGCTGGTCGGTGGTTCGATCCCACGAGGGAACGAAATTATTATCAACTAAAAAATTCCCCTTCGGTTTACATATATGAAAATATATCAATTCCGAGGTAGAGCGAATTAGATATTATAGAACATTTGTAGCTCGAGTAATTTATATAAATCCCGGTGATGTGATAATTATTCATATAATTACTATATACATGTATATGTATATCTCTGACTGTATTTGTTGGCTGCGTGCGTATATTTGAGGAGGGAATTATCAAATTGGTCTTTTAGTCGAGTGGTTGGTCATATACATGGTAGAGAAGAGGTCAGCTGTAGTATCCCCTCCAAAAGTTACTTGCGAAGAAAAGTATTTAGCTGTAATAATAATAATAATAATAATAATAATAATAATAATAATATATGACAAAATAAAGCAAAATTGTTTGGTTATAATATATGCCTTCTGTCTTTTTTACTTCATTCGCTCTCCGTTGCAATGTTACGAGAGAGAGAGAGAGAGAGAGAGAGAGAGAGTTGCTGGAGATGGTTAATTGTTGCAAATTCACGATAACAAGTTAGCTTTGATGCATACTATTACCTCACATCAGAGAGAGAGAGAGAGACCTTACCTTACAGACCTTACAGTTCGTTCGGGTTGCCCCAGGTCCCTCAGTGTGAGGCGCCTCTAATGTCTACCAGAGAGTTGCTAGTACATCTTCCGGTATATTTTGCATCTTCCAATCTTGGATGGTCTGGGATGCAGTTTAGATATTTGTCGAGCTTATTCTTAAACACATCTACGCTCACTCCTGATATATTCCTCAGATGAGCTGGCAACGCATTGAATAGACGCTGCATTATCGATGCTGGTGCGTAGTGGATTAATGTCCTGTGTGCTTTCCTTATTTTTCCTGGTATAGTTTTGGGCACTATTAATCTACCTCTGCTTGCTCTTTCTGATATTTTTAGTTCCATGATATTTTCTGTTATTCCTTCTATCTGTTTCCATGCCTGAATTATCATGTAGCGTTCTCTTCTCCTTTCTAGACTGTAGTCTTTCTAGATTGTAGTCTTTCCCAGTAGTCTAGGTCCTTAACTTCTTCTATTCTAGCTGTAAAGGACCTTTGTACACTCTCTATGCAATATCCTTTTGATAGTGTGGGTAACCATCATATTGCAATATTCAAGTGGACTACGAACATATGTTTTATAAAGCATAATATGTGTTCAGCTTTTCTGTTTTGAAGTGCCGTAACAACATTCCCATTTTTGCTTTACATTTTGCCAACAGAATTGCTATTTGATCATTGCATAACATGTTCCTATTCATCATCACACCAAGGTCTTTAACTGCTTCCTTATTTGTGATTGTCTCATTATTAGGTCCCCTATATGCATATAGCTTTCCTTCTCTGTCTCCATAATTTATTGATTCAAATTTATCAGAGTTAAATACCATTCCTATTTACCTCTGCCCAATCGATACTTTGTTAAGGTCTCTTTGTAGAGCGTTCTATCTTTCATCACAAGTAATTTCTCTACTTATTCTTGTGTCATCAGCGAAAACTACTCACTACCGAATCCTTAACATTACTGTCTATGTCTTCAATCATAATAACAAACAATATTGCAGCTAGCACCGTACCTTGTGGCACACCGGATATTACCTTGGTTTCATCCGATTTCTCATCGTTTGCAATAACTATCTGTTTTCTGTTGTGTAAAAATTCTTTTAACCATCTTCCTACTTTATCTACGATATGTGTTTTCTAATTTTCTTTGCTAATATATTATGGTCTACTTTGTCAAAAGCTTTTGCAAAGTCTAGATAAAACCACATCTGTTTTCATTTCCGCTTTTCATATTTTTGAATATGTTCTCACGGTGGACTAACAGTTGGGTTTGTGTGTCTTTTCCGGGTACGAAACCGTGTTGTCCTATATTAAACAAATTATTTTTTTATTAAATGTTTCATAATATTTTTCTTCATTACCCTTTCATACACTTTCATAATATGTGATGTTAGACTCACAGGCCTATAATTACTTGCCTCTAGTCTTGATCCACTTTTGAAAGTAGGGGTGATATATGCTAATTTGTGCTCATCATAAATCTTGCCTGTATCTACACTTTGTCTTAATAATATTGCAAGTGGCTTTGCGATAGAATGAACTACTTTCTTTAACAAAATAGCAGGGACTCCATCCGGCCCTGCAGCAGCTCCATTTTTAATTTCATTAATTGCCTGCACAATATCAGCTTCATTAATTTCTATGTCAGCTAAATATTCACTATTTTCTTCCCTTACTTCTATATCATTTATCATTCATTAGCTATTCTAGGGGTGAATTCCTCTCTTATTTATCGTTCTGCCAGATATTTTGCAATTTCCTTTTTTTCATTCGTTTAATCTCCCTTTCAATTCTCAGAGGGCCTATTTCTATTCTTCTTTATTCATCTTCGTTCGCATGAGTATAAATAGTTTGGGGTTTTGCTTGATTATTTAATAGGGTTTTTTCTTCCAAGTCCCGTTTTTCATTTTCTTTTGATTGTATAATCTTTTGTTCTGCATTTTCTATCTTACTTTTTAGTTCTATAACTTTCCATGCATTTTTTTCTTTTGCAAGACCTTTTTTCCACTTTCTGATTTTCTGGAACAACAAAGATCCTTCTGTCTCTTGGTATGCATGAATGATGTTTACTTTTCTTCTTCGGTATATATTTTTCCACTATTTTCTCCAATAATTTTATATAATATCTCCGTATTACCCTTATGTCCTCACTTACGAAAATGTTATCCCAATCTTTGTTTAATTCTTCATTAATTTCTGACCATTTTATATTTTTACTGTAGAAAGTTGTATTTCCCATATCCTTCCCACTTTTTCATTTCTTGCTTATCTCTATTTTCACTTGCTTTGGAATGAACTGTTAATTCTATGACATTATGGTCTTGAAATACTCGCATTATAAACTATTATTTCTTTAAACATAATTCATCTCGTTCACAAATACTAGGTCTAAAGTATTTTCCTTTCTTGTTGGCAGGTGATTTATTTGTTGAATGTTGTATTCTAGTAGCATATCTAATAGCTTTTCAAATTGCCTCTTATCTTCTGCACTACTATTACTCTCTTTTTTATATGTATAAGTACAACCACAATCTCCTATTCGTTCTTTCCATTCTACGAAAGGAAAGTTGAAGTCACCAGATAGGAGAATAGTCCAGTCCTTGTGATTTCTACATATATCATCCAATTTTTCAATTATTAAGTCAAACTCTTTAGTATTAGGAGGTCTATATATTACTATGTTCATCAATTTTTCTGATTCAAATTCTACCGCTATTAGTTCACATTCTGAGTTACTATATTTCTCATATATTTTTCCTTGTTTTTTGTCTTTCCCATATATTGCGGTTCCCCCTTGATTCCTATTTTTTACTATCTGATCTATAAGTTTGGAACCTTTTATTTGATCATCATTCCCAGTCTCTTTGGGAATACCAGGTTTCACTTATATTCATTATATCTATTTTCTTTTCATTTTGGGTTAGTTCTTCTAAGTACTCTATTTTTCTTTTTGAGTTACTCGTAACTAAACCCTGCGCATTCATCACTATGATGGTTTGCGTGTTTTCTCCTTCATTAATACTGGTAGTAATAAGGATTTTCCCATGTCTCTTTCCTGTTCTGGTATGTTGTTCTTTTTTTTCATTTCCAGAAATTCTGACATTAAAAATCCAACTTTTCCATAATATTTGATCTTCCTCATCATAATTATTCATTTGTGTCTGAATCTGCAATTTTCTCCGTTTCTGCAATATCCTCTTGCATAATAAATACAGTTATTATCTCTTGAGTAGAATTTCGGAGCTGATGCTTTGAAATTTTTTGCTGACACCTCTGCATATCTCATTGGTGGTTTGCTTTTCTCTTTTACCTGATATTCTTGATTTCTCCCTTTATTTGTTTCTTTCTTATTTTGGATTTTTATTACTTGGTTGGTTATTTATGTTTGATAGATCATGGCTACAGGGTGATATATTTGCATTTTTTGTCGAACTTACATCCTTTTCCTTCTTTTAGGTTTTTACATATTTTTGGATGCAGATCTCTGCAATCATCCCCATATCCATCTATGTATGCACATTTACCATATATTTCATAGTTTTGACATATCTTAGGATGTTTGTAGTAACAATCTTTCTCCAAATCTGCAATTCCCTCTTTTCAAAAGGTTGCAGATTTTGTCTTTCTTGTCTATTTTTTCCTCTTTCCGTCATTGTGTATATCTGGGTAGAGCCTCTTCGGGATTTGCTTTTCTGTGTCATATCGTAATTTATTTCTTCGTAGGTATGCTGCTTTATTGCATCATATGTAGTATCAATGAGTATCTCTGCATCCATACTTTTATCTTGTTCTTTGTTTTCCTTATTTTTTTCTGTCATTTCATTTTTTGTTTACTTCTCTTCCGTTTTCCTCTTCTTCTTTTTTCTTCTTCTTCCTTCCTCCCTCTTCTTCTTCATCCTCAACTATTTGTACATTCAATCTTGATTTAATAACATTGGTCTATCCATGATAGACATGTTGCAACCAAAAAAATTCTTGGTAGCTTTTCTCAAATCTTGTATTACCTCAGCACACTGTGGATGGGTCGGAATGTTGCATGCAGCACATTTTCTGATTAGGTTTTGTGGATTGACTATGGCTATACCAAACCTTACACAGTTTGCATGCTTTTGGCATTCTTTTTTCCTAATGCATCAATTAGGATATTCACAAGATTCACCTTATTCATTTTCTTTGTCGGAATATGTTGGTTTATGTATATTTTCTTTATGAGTCTCTTGACCACTTGTATTTTATTTGGAACTTCTTCAATTATTTTCAAGATGTTTTCATTAGATTTGTTCCAGTTTGAAGGATTATATCCTTCTAATATATCTATGAATGCTTTTGTATCTTTTGGTTAGGACTGTTGCTGATTTCATAGATGAGAAATGCCAGTTCCCTTCCTGCTACCTCATCGTATTGAGCGAATCTGCTAAACACGCCACTTACGCCACCTCTTCCCGCAGTTGGAACTTACTGCATCTTGTTCTGATTTATAGTATTACATTGATAAACTAACTTAGAAGACGCTTTATCCTACTATTTTCACACTAATCTTATCACCGATAGTTCACGAACACTTCTAGATATTTCTCAAATTCTAGTCGTATGTTAAACTTGTGATATCTGTTGATTAATCTGACTTCACGCGGGTACGTCTCAGCCAAGCAAGATGGCTACTACTGGGGAGAGGAGAGAGAGAGAGAGGAGAGAGAGAGAGAGAGAGAGATAGAGAGAGAGATGAGAGAGAGAGAGAGAGGGAGAGAGAGAGAGAGAGAGAGGAGGCTGAAAGAAGACAGTTAATTGTTGCAAATTCATGCAAACAATTTAGCTTTGATGCATACCATTACCTCACATCGGAGAGAGAGAGAGAGAGAGAGAGAGAGAGAGAGAGAGAGAGAGAGAGAGAGAGAGAGAGAACCTTACTCTCATCCCAGAAAGAAAAAGAGTGAACCTTCCCACGAGGAGCTTATACATCACAGACGTAATACCCTCGAAATAAAAGCAGGCGAATCACGTATGTCCAATTTCTTGCATGCAACACGGCGGCGCTTGCAGGCGGGCAGCGAAAGTGATACGGTACCAAGCACACACACATACATACATACACACACACACACACACATACGGTGATGACAAAGCAACGCGTTGCCGTGTTTATACGTTTGTAATTTCGAACGTAATAGCCAGGCAATCTGAAGAAAGATGTAACGTAATTCTTCGGTGAGTGACGTCAGGATATGAAATGTGATGTATCAGCAGCAAGAAATTGCTTTGAATTGTTGCAATCCCATTTTGATGGGGATGAGAGCGCGCTTACGTATGATTACGCAACAGACAGTGCGCTCCTTAATCTTTATCCTGACCAAAATATAGACTGGACAGAAAGACAGGTCCATGACGAGTTGAACTGACATAAAAAGGTATTTACTTATATATAATTTTCATCCCATTAAAAAGAGGTGAACATTATTCATAGGGATCAAAATAAGAACCCTGTCTCAACATACATCTGCTTATTCATTGTAAGACCAGGCCTACTATGCATATAACATTTTCATTATATTAGAAATACGTGAATATTATTCATTAAGTCCAAAATTAGATTGTCAGTCAGATTGAATGTTTTCCCATCCATTACAAGACCGTCCACTGTCGACAGGTAAATTTCTTGGGCAGACTGAGTGGGCCAGCTGTTCTGAAAGGGCCTGATGTCTCTCTCCTTCAGAATCATTTCTGTTTCGGTTCACCTGTTGACTGGTAACGGGAGAGGTTACCTTCATGACTAGATACATCAGTGAGGGTAAATATGTATAACTGCGATATTTAGTGAGGTCTCTTAGGTACTGAGTTTGAGAGTGCACAGAGGATAGCAAAAAAGATAAACTAGGAACAAAAAACTATATTATTATTATTATCATTATTATTATTATTATTAGTTATTTTTTTTTTTTTTTTTTTTTTTTTTTTTTTTTTTTTTTTTTTTTTTTTTTTTTTTTTTTTTTTTTTTTTTTTTTTTTTTTTTTTTTTTTTTTTTTTTTTTTTTTTTTTTTTTTTTTTTTTTTTTTTTTTTTGCTCTATCACAGTCCTCCAATTCGACTGGGTGTTATTTATAGTGTGGGGTTCCGGGTTGCATCCTGCTCCTTAGGAGTCCATCACTCTTCTTACTATGTGTGCCGTTTCTAGGATCACATCTTCTGCATGAGTCCTGGAGCTACTTCAGCCTCTAGTTTTTCTAGATTCCTTTTCAGGGATCTTGGGATCGTGCTAGTGCTCTATGATTATGGGTACGATTTCCACTGGCATATCCCATATCCTTCTTATTTCTATTTTCAGATCTTGATACTTATCCAAATTTTTACCCTCTCTTTCTCTTCAACTCTGGTGTCCCATGGTATTGCGACATCAATGAGTGATACTTTCTTCTTGACCTTGTCAATCAAACGTCACGTCTGGTCTGTTTGCACGTATCACCCTATCCGTTCTGATACATAGTCCAGAGGATCTTTGCCTGATCGTTTTCTATCACTCCTTCAGGTTGGTGCTCGTACCACTTATTACTGCAAGGTAGCTGATGTTTCTTGCACAGGCTCCAGTGGAGGGCTTTGCTTAACTGAAATCATGCCTCTTTTTGTACTGGTTCTGTGCAAGTGCCGGGCATTCACTTGCTATGTGGTTTATGGTTTCACTTTTCGTATTGCACTTCCTACATATGGGAGAGATGTTATTTCCGTCTATCGTAAAAAACTTGAAACACTATCTGGTTCTTAGGGCCCCTGATCTTGTGCCGCTGTTATCATTCCTTCAGTTTCCTTCTTTAGCTCTCCCCTCTGAGCCATTGCCATGTGTCATCGCTGGCTAGTCTTTAGTCTGTCTCATGTATTGTCCGTGCATTGGTTTGTTGTGCCAGTCCTCTGTTCTTTCTGTCTTTCTCCTGTCTCTGTATATTTCTGGGTCTTCGTCTGCTTTTATTAGTCCTTCTTCCCATGCCACTCTTTAGCCACTCGTCTTCACTGGTTTTCAGATATTGCCCCATTGCTCTGTTTTCGATGTTGACGCAGTCCTCTATACTTAGTAGTCCCTCTCCTCCTTCCTTTCGTGTTATGTATAGTCTGTCCGTATTTGCTCTTGGGTGTAGTGCTTTGTGTATTGTCATATGTTTCCTGGTTTTCTGATCTATGCTGCGTGGAGCTATGGCCTTCGTCCATTCACTATTCCTGCGCTGTATCTGATTACTGGTCACTGCCCATGTGTTTATGGCTTTTATCATATTTCCGGCGTTGAGTTTTGACTTGAGTATCGCCTTGAGTCTCTGCATATATTCTTTCCTGATCGTGTCCTTCTATCTTCCCCTGTTTTATATCTCCTCCTTCCAATTATTCCCAGGTGGTATTTGTATCCTGTCTCATCTATGTGTTTGATGTTGCTCCCATCTGGTAGCTTTATCCCTTCAGTTCTCGTTACTTTTGCCTTTTTGTATGTTGACTAAGGCGCATTTTTCTATTCCAAACTCCATCCTGATGTCCCCAGATACAATCCTTACAGTCTGGATTAGGGTATCTATTTCCTTGATGCTCTTACCATACAGCTTGATATCGTCCATGAACATCAGATGGTTGATTCTGTTGCTCTTTTCTTGAGTTGGTACCCGGCATCCATCTTCTGTAGTACTTTTGTTCATGGGAATCATGGCACTACGAAGAGTAGTGGGGACAGTGAGTCGCCCTGGAAGATCCCTCTCCTGATAATTAACTGCTAGTCTTATTCCAGAGCTTGTAAGTATTGTATTCCAGTTGCGCATTGTATTTTGAGGAAGCTGATGGTATTTCCTCTGCCCCATATATTTTCAGGCATTCTATTAGCCATGTGTGTGGTATCATGTCGAAGGCTTTCTTATAGTCTATCCATGCCATGCTTAGGTTGGTTTCCTTCTCCTACTGTTCTTCATTACCATTTTGTCTATCAGGAGCTGGCTTTGTGCCCTACATTCCTTCTGCAGCCTTTCTGTTGGTGGGGGATGGTGTTTGTCTCCTCTAGGTAGTTGTATAGCCTTTCACTGATGATACTGTTAGTAACTTCCACATTATTGGTAGGCAGGTGAATAGGCCTGTAGTTACTGGCTATAATTTCCCTTACTCTTGTCTTTTGTACTAAGGATGTTCTTCCTGTGGTCATCCATTTGGGTGCTTGGTGATTTGAGATACAATGCTGGAGTTGTTCTGCTATTCGTGGGTGTAGGCCTTGAAGTTTTTGAGCCAGTATCCATGGACTTCATCGGGACCTGGGGCTTTCCAGTTTGGCATTTTCTTTAGTTGGTGTCTGACTGTGTCTGTCGTGATGTCTGTGAATCTTTGTTTTATTCTCTCTGTTTCTTCTTCCTTGACTTCCTGGAGCCATGTTGCATGTTTGTTGTGTGATACCGGATTGCTCCATATGTTTTCCCAGAGTCTCTTACTTGGTTCGGCTTCGGGAATTTCTGGGTGGTTGTCTTCCCCTCTTAGTTGGCTGTATAGTGTTTTCTGGTTGGTTCCGAATAGTTTGTTCTGTTGGTATCCCTTATTCCTGTTCATGTACCGTTGGATCTTATGTGCGTTTGGCCTTAAGAACCCTCCTGTTTTACATCTTCTATTGTGTTGTTTAATCCCCCTCTTGTACTTTGTATTTCTCGTTGAGTTCCTCCCTTGTTTTCTTGCTTCTTAGCCTTTTTTCCGCCATCTCTTTCAGTTTACTCAAGTCAGATCTCATCACCATGATTATTATTATTATTATTATTATTATTATTATTATTATTATTATTATTATTATCATTGCTGAACTCTTAATGGATTTCCATGAAGGATTTATTCTTATAAAAAACAAAATTAAAGAGGGTGGACGGCTAAGAAAGGAGAAACAAAAAGGAACATGTGGAGATTGAAATGCAGAAACTGAAGTTGAAAGTTTATGTATATCAAGAACCATTACCTCCCTCCGACTGTAATCAGCAAGTTATAACTTATGTTCAAGCATGTGTCCATGAGTTATAACTTCTCATGTATAATAAGAATAATTATGAAAAAGAATCTTATATTATCTTAAAAAAACCTCCTATTCTTTCACTATCAATCATACATTTTCGCATGCATGGTCTTGGTCCCACTTTATAAATGAGGGTGAGATATCACACGTTTATAATGTCATTTTCTAGCCATGCCTGGAGCACAAATATAAATATATAAAGAAATAAGTAAAAGGAGGTTTACCCACGCAAAGAGCGACAAACTTGCTTTCTCAAATGAACAGAACAACGAATAGAATTCCAAACTTAGTAAAAAAAAAAAGATGGCAGGAATATCGTTGACGAGCGCAGTCCTTAGAAGCATGAATGTATTAAGAGGAAACTGGTAGAAAAAGACCTCGGCAAATGGCAAAACTACAATAACAAAAGACAAATGTGCAGAATGTTATTGCACTCTTTGGAAAGAAAATGATACCCTTTTTGAAAACTGAAATCATTCCATTACCTTAATCATAACAAATACCACCTATGTTCCACGATTATATTTAGAAGTTCCAGACAATTTGAAAGTCAGATTCTTAAAGCTGCTTCCACCAAGAAAAACAATCAACGTGAAGTTAAAACCTGCCCCTGTAAGCCGCCCTAAGAAGATTATACCTTCCCACAATCCATGTCACACGAAATTAATATTAAATGCGCCTGGGTGCAGCCCAGGACTTCATTTAACCCAGATTCACGAGCTTGCCCTTGATAAATCTCTCATAAAGGTTTACTGCAGTTTAATTTGATTTTCAATTATATTGATGCTAGTGAACAAATGTTGTCAAATAATACGGTAACATAGGAGAGTGTCGGGACAGTAAGTCCCGACCGTAAGGACGTTACTAGCCACGCATAGAAAGCGGGGCAGGGGGCCGGTGGGTGGGGAGAAGCCAATCCAAATCAATGTCCTTCCTACTCTCGCTTAAATAGGGAGGGTTGGAGTCAGGAAGGATATCCATGAGTAAGTTGGCTGCCAAAACCAATTATGAAATGAGCCGCACGAGATGGAAGCAACTGGAGATGTCTCAATTAATAGCAGCGACCCCGACAAGGAAATGAGCTTAGAAATGGATGACGCTATCTTTACTACTTCTAAAAAATGAATATGTAGTTATACAATTTTTTTTTTTTAATTATTATTTTATTTTATCAAGATCTTACCACTCAGTCACATACGGTTGATGTACTTTTATTTATGATCTTGGCGTATAATGACAGCTTAAAAACTATTAATTTATCGACATGTGAATATAAGAAAATACGGACCTTCCCGTTTTCGTCCGACAGCGAATCATAATTCACCGCCAACAAGCACAAAAAAAAAAAAAAAAAAAAAAAAAAAAGTCGAATTTGCCAGAGCAAACTTTAAACCCAAGTCATTTCCGAGAAATTGCTACCGAACAGCAGCAATTATCTCCGAAGCAACTGTCGTGAAGGAGCAATTTCTCCTGTCAGAGGGAGCGACTCGACTTCCATCAATGCCCCGCCAAATTAATCTTCCATTTTTCTCTCCCAGGGGATTAACACAGCCTCAGGTAGCCGGCGGCAATTTTCATTCCTTCAAAGGACAGCAAATTCCCCGATTTACTTTTAGGAATGATACGGTCCTTCACGGTCCCTGCTGAGAAGGTATACACGGGGAGGAAATGACTCGTAACTGCTGGCGCGAGTCACGACACCTCTCAGTGAGTTCCTGTCGGTCCCTATCATCTGCCTTTAGGGGAATTCTTTCTTGCAATGTGCTCGAATCAAAGTCCTCCTGACCTCATACGACCTGGCATGAGAGGAGGACTGTCATCGTATCGGAGTATTCCGTGTCATTAACATAAATTAGGACCGGTATCTGAGAGGGCCTTTCTTTTGTACGTATGTTCATTTTGTCGGATCCTGAAGGTTCGACGTGGGCCACTGCCGCTCGCTACAGACTTCCAAAGTCTGTCGCAAATTTCTGGAGGCTAGTTTACTCCGATGGTCGCGAGACCAGCAGAGTCGTCGATATGTTGCTGCCAAAACATAACTGGCGGTCGCTTATCCAAGTGCAGACCAAGCACGGCTTCGTTAAGTGCAGAGAAGGGAGGACGGATATCCCACTACGTGGAAATCAACTTTCTTCAGTTGACTTAATGGATGGAACTAGAACTAAAGAGATACAACACATCCCATTGTGGGATTCTTTACATACAAGATATGTGACACGTGGAATAAACTGCCACCAGAAGTTGTAAACAGCAATAGCGTGGAAGAGTTTACAAGAAAGCTAAACAAAATCATTAGGAGGACACTGTGAATGCACAGTAGAACCTGCTCCTAGAGATAAGTGAGCACACGATGTTTCCTCGGATGGACTAACAAGTCTGTGATACATCATAATCCTTGTAACTCTCTCTCTCTCTCTCTCTCTCTCTCTCTCTCTCTCTCTCTCTCTCTCTCTTTGTTTATTCATTTATTATCTATTTAATATCTGCCATACACTTGAGACTGTGCGGCCAAACACGAATGCAGAAAAGCGATCCGTTTCATTTTCCTGATGATTCCAAACGACACACACACAAACCGCAGCTCTTAAAGAGCTGACCTGGAGTTCCTAGCATGTCCAGACGTGCAATACTGCGGAGAGTGTATTGTTTGCCTAAGATAAACCCGTAATCTTATGGCGTGTTTTCCAGCGCGATCAATGGCCAAAAGAGCCGTAGGATTCTTTTTTTATGGTCTCTGGCTTCGTGACGATCGTCAAGTGACCGGATCAACTTGGATCCTAATATCTATATTTCAGATTGTTATTTTTAAAATCGCCAGGTGATTTTAAGTCCGTTTTATGGTGGGTTTGAGTAAATATTTCCTTTATTCAAGAGCAAAATACTACGTCATTTTTCTTGAGATTGTATTGAGTCTTAGCCAAACGTTCCATCTAAACAAATATAAAAATGTAAACATATAAAATTCTTAAGCTTTTTTTGTAAATAGGACACTGACATAAGAATGCAAATTGAAAGAAATAAAATTACATTTACTTAGTAAAAATTAATCATATTTCTATAGTTTTCGTTAATAAAAAAATCAATTTATACACTATAAATATATATATATATATATAGTATATATATATATATTATATATATATATATAGATAGATATATATAATATTATATCTATATATATATATATATATATATAGTATATATATATATATATTTTATATATATATATATATATATATATATATATATAGAGAGAGCGAGAGAGAGAGAGGAGAGAGGAGAGAGGAGAGAGAGAGAGAGAGCAGAGCTTTTTTATGCCACCCATTCCAACGGCAGGTGTTGCCAATCCGAACACATAATAATCAGCGTAATCTCCCTCATTGAAAACACCTAAGATAAAGACTTCACAGTCTCCCCTGCTCACCTTTGGCCAAAACTAATTACAAGAGAGACGAATCTTGATGGAGATGAGTCCATTAACAACTAAAAGTCTGGGAGCTGCCGAACGGAAACTGAATTAGAGCGTTATTTTTCTATACTGTCTGCAAGCCTGCAGTGACCGTTGCAGGTTCAGCATGCTTGTATGCAAATTAATTGGAATTTAACTACAGTTTTTAAGTAAGGATGTATCTAGGTACTTAAAACATGTCTATTTATTCGTTTGGCTGCATCAACGGTAATTCTACACATTATTGTTAACTTCTTGTTTCAGCAAAGTATCAAGTTGTTTCTCTCACCATCCAGGCTGTACGGTGAGAGAGGCACAGTAGATACTTAGCAGAAACAGGAAGCTAATGATATATTCATCATCGATGCAGATAACTCAATCAGTATATTGAAATATGCATATTCGTCACTTGGCCAGAAAAGGGACGATGTGGCTGGGTTTTAGATAGGCAAGATAGGCAGGAATATTAAAATTTAGTAGAAAGGGCCACTTCTTTGGTGGATTGTTTTGAATGGGTCAGGCGCGAGTAAGTGAAATCGTATGCGACGTTACCGTAGAGTGTTTTGTGAGTTGTCTTATCGGTCGCAGGATTTCGTTTGGAGTGTGACAACTAACCTAACATATTTTATTTATTTATTGATTTATTTTTGTCGATAAGGAGTTTTTCTCACAGAGCTTTTTCACTGGCTGAGTTATGCGCTCTATTTATGCTTTTTTTTTTCTTGCTTGATGTTTTACTCAATATGAGCGCGTTGTAACATAGATATATATATATTAATAATAATCATTTAAATGCTACCATTGCCACTAACTGATGCATGCCTTTTACTCATTGAATCAATGATAAGAATAAGTTCTTTGTAATTCTCATAAATCTGTCTTCTTGGTGCAAAGAAAGCTCTCCAGCGCAGTAGACTGATAGTCCTGATTTACACCAGCATTAAAATCTAATTAACTGATAGAAATTAAAAAAATAATAATAACTGTTTACAGACATAATTCTACAAGACCCACCAGTCTAAAAGCAGACAAACCATCTCACAGACTTTCTGACGTCGATTGTTATGACTATCGTCTAAAATCTACGAGAAGCTTTCAAGAGAGTTCCCGTGCTTTAGGGGTTAACTTTAACACACTCTTCCACGATTTAGATACGATAATCCCTAAACAAAATGTCTGGTATGAAAAAATTAGTCTTTTTAAAAAATCGTAAAATATGGTAATAGAATGCCCAACAGAGTGGGCTAGAATACCTGGTAATCGTTAAATCATCGTTGTAAAACGTCTTTGATCTGAACACACATTAATCTAGACAAGAAATATCAAATTATACATCGCCACCACTCCCATTCGGCTTGCCTTTGATCATTCATTAAAATACCAAACCCTTCGTAATGACTTCCTCAACTTTTCAAACGCTGGCAAAAGGGCTCACTTCCCTTTATCATTACTTACACAAATTTATGACCTGCTTATATCCGCTTCATGAAGACCCTCCTCCTTTATTGCACAAGCTCGTAAGCACCATTAATGCTCTCTCTTTGATTTTTCTCATAACTTGTTCTAAAATCTTATTTATAATCTATAGCAACACAGTTCATCTCCACCTAAGACCTAATGCTGCATCTGAAAAAAAGCACCTTTTGAAAGACTATTTAATTAGTGTGAAATTCTCAAACTGTCAGACTCATTTCACTCTTTTTTTTTTTTAACTAACATATAAGGATACCCTTTCCTGTCTCTTTCTAATATTTTGCAAACCGAAATCAACAAGCTTTATTCCTGTAACTATTAACTAATACAAAAAGTATTGGAAAGTTATAATAGACCTGGTAGGAGAAGAGCTGTGTGGACTTAATCGTAAATAAAGTAGAAGCACACGTGTGAGAATTTTATGAGAAAAAGTAGAGTATGTAGAGACCTTAAGAATGCCTCTAACTGAGCCAATATCGATGCCAGACAGATTTTAGAATTCGAGGCACAATAGTATGACTTTGGGATGGGCGTGAACAAGATGCAAAAGACGTGTAGATGCAAGCGTGCACTATAAAGTATGCGAATGCCTTTTGTTACTAGCTGCTGAATTCTAGCACAAATAAAGACGAAAAGTTTGTAAGTGTGCAAGATAACAGGATGAGAGAAGAGCTTGTAAGTAGAGAGGGGAACGGCTAACGTTTCATAACATGTCTGAAAGGAACACGAAAGAGAATAAGAGTGCTTTACAAGGGATGGGAAGATGAGGTGAATGTTAGTTAGGGTAAGGATACGAGAACAGATGGAAGTGAGGCAAATACAGCAATAAATGTTAATACGGAATGCTTTCTGGCAATTGCAAATGATATGCTACTGTGACTCATATATCAAAATATAACACAAACGCAAATAAAACTGAATAAGGAATGGAATGAAAAATGTAAGTTTAAGACGGGCAAAGGAGGGATTTATAAAAACACTTTTAAATCACCAATTCTTTCAAGACGAGATATAAGCATGCTGAAAGTTCGTTAAAAATCTGAAATCAATTACATCAGCGTTCAACAGATTATAATGAAAAATAAAAGACGATTTAGAGTTGAGAATAATGGAGAAGTAAAGAATTTATGAGTCAAAAGCTATGCAAAGATGAAAGATATTAACTAAGGTTAATGGGGATTGGCAGAGAAAGAAAGAGGACAGACTGGTGAGGAAGGACAACGCTCAAGTTTAAAGGAGAAAGGATTATTGAGACAGCTAGAAAACACGTATATCGATGTGTGACGAGAGTTTGAATTGAAAAGATTTTATACGTTAAAAGTATTTATGAATTCTTCATTCGATCATTTCAATTCAATACTGACCGCTATTTGTTAGAATTTCAATTCTCAGTGAGTTTCAGGATGAGGTTGCTAACTCAGCATGTTGAAAAGTTGTATATACTATATATATATATATATATATATATATATATATATATATATATATATATATATATATATAAGTGTGTGTGTGTGTATTTTTTGTATATCTTTATATGTAAATAAGTTCTTTTGTTAAAACAGGAAACGTCTCAGGTATAAAAAGCCCATTAACACACTGGTTTAAAACTAAGGACTATATTTCGGTGGAGTAACTTCCACCCTTATCGAGTAGGATTCTTTAGTGTTAAGCCAGGGTGTTTTAATGGGCTTTTCGTTTCTTTATATATGTATGTGTATATATATATATATACATACATACATACATACATACATACATACATACATACATACATATACACTGCAATGTGATTCGTACATGTTCATTTACGTCAGCACACACGTACACGCGCGCACACACATACACGCACACACACACACAAACGCTCCTAGCAGTACGACCACCCGCGAACAAATGATGATTATCATCAAATGATTACCTTCGTCGGCTTATCCCATTCTTCCATGTAACTCCAGACGCGAATAATTTGCCCTTTGGGGTATGCGTGTCTTCATTAACGAATTTTTTTTCCCCCTTCGTTCTAATACTCGGATTGTTTTATTTATGGTGGCAAATTTCAGCGTTACAGAGCTCCGCGGATCTGCGGTCATGCAAGTCAAAATTTCGCAATTCTATATTATCATTGTCTCGCTCATTCTTTTCTCTCTCTCTCTCTCTCTCTCTCTCTCTCTCTCCACAAGGCTGCCTGATCCAACTACCTCATCAAAATTCCATAAGTGTATTAGCTCGCTTGATTCCGTGCTCTCTCGTTACAAAGCAACGCGTATGAAGCGAATGCACGCATTAGCATATTATGCTAATCACCAGGTTATGACACAAACAAAAACAACCAAATGGTATACGTGCAATGCAAGCATACCATTATCAAAAAAAATAATATAGATGCTTTGGGATAACGTAACGTCATCACGACCAGGCAAGAGGGTATATGCAACATCTCTCATATGAGAATGCATCGTGATACGTAATGAATCACACGTTGCTTTGTTACGACAGAAAAAAAATACATCTCTCATACGAAAATACGTAATGATATGTAATTAATTACATGCTGCTTTGTTAAGACGAGAAAAAGGCGGGTGGGGAAACAAAGAGGAACTGTCGTCTTTCAGAAAGCATAACAACAAGATGAGAAAGAGCTTGGCTCAAAAGTATAAAAATAAAAATGCCGTGTCTGATAGCAGCCAAGCCAAAACAAAGACTCCTGACTGATCTGACTGCCTTTATATAACCTTGATTCGTATAAATAACGCTGTTGTTGGAGCCACCACACCCCACCCCCCATCCCTTCCCCTCCCCCATCCCCACCCCCCACACACACACCATTAATCTCAGATGGTATACGTGAAAAATTAATAAACGCATCCTGAAAGAGGGAGGGGTGGAAAAGAAAGATAATTAGAGCTCTTCAGATGATCACAAGGCAATCACTAATTAGTCGTTGGGTGCAATTAGTTGCTTGAGGTGGTGGGTGGGGGGGGGGCGCAATTACCTGGCAAGTGAACGCTGCTATTCGGGGTATCAAATAATTATTGACTGCAATCGTTTTGTGCCTGGACGTATGAGTATGCTTGCTCTTTCTCTCTCTCTCTCTCTCTCTCAATCTCTTCTCTCTCTCTCTCTCTCTCTCTCTCTAGCAATTATAGACTTGGCAATATGTATGCCTGGAGATATGAATATGCTTGCAATGTCTCTCTCTCTCTCTATCCTTATATATATATATATATATATATATAATATATATATATATATATATACATATAATATATAATATATATATATATATATATATATATAGATATATATATATAGTATATCTATATACATATATATACATACATATATATACACACATATATATATATATATATATATATATATATATATATATATATATATGAATAACCTCTTTCTCATTAATAGAGGGTGGCTACAGAAAAGGCTAACACAACAGGCACTGCTACACTCAATCTTAAATTCCTCTGCTGAAGGAAGGATTATCCGCAAATAGAATAAATATCACACAGTATCAGCCACTTGAAACACTTCCACAGAAGCCTCACCAGTAGCTAGTCATCCTCCGAGAAATTCTTGATTATAACCCCTTTTCAGCAATGTTTCCCTTCCCTTCTTTCTACCTGATCAGACACTGAAAATTCTGATCCGTATTTCCTTTACACTAAAAATTTTTGTGATGTTTTAAGTCCACATTTCTCAATGTTTCAAATTCTTTTTCTCTATGTACACAAAGCTTCAAATTCTTTTTCTCTATGTACACAAAGTTTCAAATTCTTTTTCGCTACATACACAAAGCTCCAAATTCTTTTCTCTATATACACAAAGTTGAGTGATTTCGAGTTTTGATCTACACCAAAAATCACTTTTTATCGTTACTGAAAAGAGTTGGGTTACTAATCCTCCCAGATATACCACCTTCTACTTCCCAGGAAGCATTTCTGCCTCTCAAACGTTTGCTAGACTCCTGCCACCTCTCTTGACTTTGTTATATTGCCATTCGCCTCTTCTCTCATTATGCCAAAATCTGTAACGTCCAGAATGCCATGAATAAGTTTATAAAGGATGAAACGTAGTTTACCAATCAATAGCAGGTCGACTGAAGAGCTCAGGATATTTTATACTCAACGCTAAAAGCAACAATACACTAATTGGGTTGGAATGCAGGCAAGCAAGCCTTTTGAAAGATCAAAGGCAGTATTGATATCTGATCCGATTTTTGATAATAAATCTAATCATGACAGAGGACGACATATTGCTTTTATAGCAGAGAAAACATATGTGAATAGTAGAACATGACAAAGGGGGAATAGATTACGATACAACAACAAAAAAGTAACAAGGGAAAAATAATAGAAATATATAAATATATTCTTTCAAGTTGCTTGATTGCAGAATTTAGCGTATGAAAATCTACCTTTAAACCTTTAAGTTTACGACGGAAATCTTGGAGAAACTTAAAATAATCAAACATATTATGCCCGTATCATCGGACATTAGCTGGCCTTCTCAAAGTAAGCTACTATAAGGTTTTTGACAAGAGGAATGTGTCAGCTAACTTTCTTGATCAAGACAATGTTTGAGCAGAAATCTCTGAAGGTTAAAGCGCAACTTCAATGGACGACCCCACACCAACCTCATATGACCTCATCACAAAGCCACTGGGAAAAACAGTAAAGAGACAAATACCAGCAGATGCCTAGAGTTTCCTAGACATTGCAGATGCATAGTGTTTCCATATTCAATTTACACATCACATTTTTTTATCATTAAAATTATATGGTACGTATGGAGCTAATTCAATTGTTATCCCAACTACAAATACCTTTGTAAAAAGGAATTGTAAAATTAACTTTCTTTTTTCTTCATGTACAGTCTACACAAAACACTAGCGTGTTTCTACATTCAAATGTCAGAGATCCAGAAATATGCAGTGAGATATATTAAGTTCCAACTATAAATTTTAAGATTATACGAATACTTACTATGATTTTCAAACCTTTCCTAGGAAAGAGTTAACTGAAATTTTATCCCTGCATTCCATCAATGCTGTGATAGCAGAAAAAAATAAAATAATTTCATATCTTAAGAAAATTCATCAAATTTTGACGAACACTAATAACTAAACACTCCCCAAACGACGGGGTGTTTGGTTTGATAAAATTGACCGTGATTAAAGACCACAGTTTCTGTATCTTATATTTTCCCGCAAATTCATTTGTTGTATGCGATGTCGGTATGAACGTCTAGTCCACAGCAAACAGACGAAAAGGTGGCATGGAATGAACAATCACCTTTTGGCGAGGTAAATTCCTTTCATTTACAGTAATTCCTGCTCCATAAATGGGAGAGCTGAATACATCTAACCAAGCAAATTGAGTGTTGTAGCCCGAGAATTCAATGGGTTTTGTCAAGCCAAAATTGCGAGTCCCCTCGGGAGAACTATGATGACCTGCCAAGATTTCCAGAGCCGCCATGCTGATATCCTCAAATCTTCTTAGAACGAGTAATACGCGGAGACCTAGCCACCTCTCAATACGCTATTACCCTTAGCCTGCAATTTGCTGGAAGATAGCCCTTACGAAATATTCAGACTCGTGGCTGGGGCAATTTTGCATCCTTCCATCAGAAATTCGTAATTCCAGCAATTGCATCCTTCCAGCAGAAATTCGTAGTTCCAGCAATAGCATCATTCCAGCAGAAATTCGTGGTTCCAGCAATTGCATCCTTCCATCAGAAATTTGTGGTTTCAGCAATTGCATCCTTCCAGCAGAAATTCGTGGTTCCAGCAATTACATCCTTCCAGCAGAAATTCGTGGCTCTAGCAATTGCATCCTTCCAGCAGAAATTCGTGGTTCCAACAATGGCATCCTTCCAGCAGAAATTCGTGGCTCCAGCAATTGCATCCTTCCAGCAGAAATTCGTAGTTCCAGCAATTGCATCCTTCCAGCAGAAATTCGTGGTTCCAGCAATTGCATCCTTCAAGTGCCGACAGATTCCGAGCTCCTCCTTCTGTGATGTGGCGTGACGCGACCCAATATCTCTCCAGTTCCTGTATTTTCCACCGACGAATCGGCGATAAATCGACATTGGCAACCCCTCATTTATTCAGGGACGAAGACTCGAGTGAGTGCAGAGTGGATAAATTACCCTCCCGCAATAGAGAAATTCACTTTCGTGCCTAGATAGCGTCATACCTCCGTCTTTATCCGAATGTCATAAATCGCCTTTCGTGTGTGTGTGTGCGTGTGTGTGTGTGTTCAGGCTTGAGATAATTACCTGAAGGATGGTGTGGGGGTGGGGAGGGCGGGCGAGAGGGGGAGGGAGTTATCGTGCATCTAGTTTGTCTCCTCTCCGTTCTGTTATCGTGTGAAGCTACATCAGATTGCACAAAGCTATCATGCAAGATTTGCAGGAATTTCCTTGCTAAGAGTCTCTCTCCCTCTGTGTGTGTGTGTGTGTGTGTGTGTGTGTGTGTAAGGCAGAGATGAAAGAACGTGTCACATCAGGAAGAAAAAAGATTCTGTAAATAGAAAAATATTAAAAGCAAGAATATAATACGAATCGAGATACATTCAACGTTTAAACTCTCTCTCTCTCTCTCTCTCTCTCTCTCTCTCTCTCTCTCTCTCTCTCTCTCTCTTCAGCCTGAGTGTCACGCCAGGAGAAAGATATTGTAATCAGATAAATAACACTTTAAGAAAAAAAATTCAGTCGATGTAAATTCAATATTTATGGGGACATTTCTCTCTCCTCTCTCTCTCTCTCTCTCTCTCTCTCTCATTAAAGTGGCCATGCCAATTACGAAGAGGAATTCCCAAATCATTACCGAATAATTACGAATAACATCGTAACTCCGCAGAGTAACGGAGCAACAGCCAAGTGCCAGAAAGTTAAGTATTTAAAAACAGTTGAAACTGTTTTATAAAGCAGAGAATCGCTTGAATTCCAAATGAGAGGAGACGTGGGAATCACAGTCCTTCTTCCACTGCGGCTAAAGTCCAACAGAGGATTCTTGATGCAGAAAGATTAAGGTCTTCCAGGTCTCGTGTTTTTGTTTAACCTGAAAATTTTTATGCAAATGCTATTTTTTTAATCTGTTGAAAATCTCCTTATCTAAGGTATTAGTATGTCTGGTTGTTTCTTGGTTGTCGAGTTGACCGAATAAAATTCTTTTATATGCCGAGTCGCATGCAGTTAAGTTCTGTCGTTTGTTAAATTGTTTAAGTTGGTTGAATTCTGTATGTAATAAAATCATTATTTGTCGTAGATGTGATTTAATAGTTTTATTTCAACCAAAATTTGACTTTTTCATTCTCTTTAGTTTGAAAGTGTTTCTCACTTTTATCCTACTGACAGATTTAATTTGGTAGTTTAGTTTTTATTAACTAATCTTATTCATTCATTTTTGTTTTAGTTGGGAATTGGCGTCGAAGTTTTAAGTGATCGACACTAAAGTCGTTGTGAAGGATTTTTGTAATAAGCCTGGACTTCAGTCGCCTTGCGTTCCAATGTATAGCGTTCTGGGACAACAGTCCACCCCTCCCCCCGCCCCCTCAATCATAATTCCTTCGCTGGTGACATGATCATTTGATCTGGACAGTAACAGCAGTTATAAATCTCTGCTAGACTTAACAGAAGTGAATAGCGTAGTCAGTGAGGCCTTTTTCTGATCCCTTTTCTGATTGGTCGATCTCGTTCCGTGCTACCACTTCACGATTCTTTAACAAATAAATACTTCTTAGTGTTACTGGCGTGTCTTCTGCGAGTTCTACCTCTGGATCCTTGTATTTCATCTCCTGTTCCTTTGCATAGTCAGCATTCTGTGGCCAGGATCAATCCAGCCTTTCGCTACGGCTTAATGAACTGTGAATATCCTTCAAAGGCGTCTTCGAGCTCTCAAAGGACTGTTTTCCATTTGCGTCTCCTTCGCTAATACCTTCAAAGACGGGGTCGAGTCCGGCTGGATATATCCTCTGCTATCGGGGACGCGTCTGCAAGGATTCTCTCGCTACCTCGGTTCTCCTCCTCCTCCTCCTCCTCCTCCTCCTTTTGAAATCTTCACTCCAAACATTATTTTTCTCTGTAAATCCTTCATAGAATAATTTTGCCATTCTTTCTTCAATATGCAATGTGTACCCACACATGCCCTTTGTGAGCAATACTGTCATATTTGCCGTCGTCCAACCCGAGCCCAGGTTCCAACGCCACCGACCTCCTAAAAAGCAGTAAAAGCATTAGTTAATAAATCTGATTTGGTCCGAACTTCTGGAAGGTACGTCGCGACCCTCTTTTTTATTATTGCCATTTATGAAGGTGTGGGCACGTTAATCATTACATATTTGCATATTACAACAACAACAACAACAAGCTATAGTTTGTAGGCTTTCTCCCCGAACAAGCAAAATTACCCACCACACCTTGAAACGCATGTCAGACGTACTGCTGACCATTAAAACAGCTTCATCTCCTCCCATTCTGCATTTTCTCATTTGACGTTTCTCCCGCATTCGTTAAATCTCCTGGAATATAATTTTCTTTCTCGTCTCCAACTGGAAAACGACGTGATGGCTCTCATTACATCGGATTTGCTCCCTGTCTCCCTCAAGATTCGCGGGACATGAGAATCCCAGGAGGGGAGTCGTGGTTAGACTACCCATTCTTTTAACAGTGCATTAAAATTTTAACTTTCGTGTCTCTCTGTGTTCGTATGTCTAGGCTATATGCATAAATGCATTTTCATTCCTGAATTTGCATTGTGTGTGTGTGTGTGTGTGCATATGTCCGTATAAGTGTATTCCCATTCCTATTCTTGTATTAGTATAGTACTATATATATATATATATATATATATATATATATATATATATATATATATATAGAGTGAGAGAGAGAAGAGAGAGAGAGATAGAGAGAGAGAGAGCAGAGAGAGAGAGAGAGAGAGAGAGAGAATGAGAGAGAGAGAGAGAGAGAGAGAGAGAGAGAGAGAGAGCTGGACACTATCCAAAAGACAGTGCTAATAACCAAGCAGCAAAATTTAGGTGGTGTTGATGACAGGCAATGGGCTAAAATGACACCCGAAAATCCAATGGAGTGTATGTGTATTGCAACACACACCACGTACACTCGCACAGGTGTAATTACGCATTTATGCAGTACACCATCCCCGGCAACAAATTTATTTACACTGTACATGTAGCTCCCAGGTCATCTAGTATATTCCTTATGTACTTACATTCAAATTTCGGGGGAAGTGATTCAAGATTTCTGAATTATTTTAAGACAACATCCACAGACTATTGTAACAGAAAGAATGAATGCAATGTTAAAAGCTTCGGCATCGCTGACCCTCGTTGTCGCCATGCCAGATTTTCAAAAGTCAAAAACATACCAAAGAAAAGACGATATAATAAACCGAATGAGATGGGATTAAGTTAATAAATAAATAAAATAAAATTAGTAAATAAATAAGTAGATTAAAAATAGTTATACATTTTGATAAAAGACGATGCAATAAATCGAATGAGATGGCATTAAGTTAATAAATACATTAATAAATAAATAAATAAATAAATAAATAAATGAAATAAAACTAGTAAATAAATAAACATTATAAATAGTTATACATTTTGATAAAAGGCGATATAATTAACCGAATGAAATGTCATTAAGTTAATAAATAAATAAATAAATAGATAAATAAATAGAATAAAATTAGTAAAGGAATAAATAGATAAGTAAAAGTGATAAATTTTGATGACAAAGAAAGTGAGCGAAAGGTTTCCTCAACTAAGACCAAATATCTTTCTCCAAGGTCCAAAAGGTAAGCTCGTGACGTGCCAGGGTTGTGCACGCTCACTTTTACTGTCACCTGGAATGAGATTCGAGCGGACACAAAACTATTTCGGTCGTGTGTGGGAAATTTTATGTAAAAAAATAAAAAGGAGGGGGGGGGGTGAAAACAAAGGAAAAAAGTTTTGATTTGAAACGATGCACTGACATGACCACTTCCTGGACACCAAAACTGGTTCACTTCGAACTGTCGGTTGGATTGAATCGGGAAAAACATTTAAAAAAAAAGGCGGGGGGTGGGGGGGGGGGGAGGGGGAATCAGAGATAGCTGTTTAGTTTCTATATTAGATGTGACCAAAAATATTTTGAGCGTCGAGGCTGTTAATATGATATTGTGATTAAATTCAACACTTTCGTTATCTACATTAACGAGTACAAAATGCGCCGAAGTTTCTTCGGCGCAATCGAGTTTTCTGTACATCGTTTAACCAAGGCCGCGGAAAACAGGATAGTGTTTCGGTGGTCTCGGCATAAGGCTGTAAGGGCCACCGCCCATGAAACTTTACCCACTGCCCGTCGGTGGCCTGGCATATATCGTCGCCAGACGCACGATTAAGGTTAACTTTAACCTTAGGTAAAATCAAATCTACTGAGGCTAGAGGGCTGCAATTCGGACTGCTTGATAATCGGAGGGTGTACGATCAACATACCAATTTGCAGCCCTCTAGCCTTCGTAGTTTTTTAAGATCTGAGGGCGAACAGAAAAAGTGCAGAAAGAAAAACTGCAGACGGACAGACAAAGCGGCTGAGAGTTTCATGGGCCGTAACTGAGAGTTTCATACAGCATTATACGCATTTTATTACTTGTTTTTTTTTTCTTATTATTATTATTTCTGTCGAGTTATCTATCATACATCTAGGCCAAAAAGACTCAACATTTATTTTCTTACGATTTTTCGGTCTCATCGAATCTGAGTCAGTCCTGGTTATTATAGTTTGCTTATCCATCATGTGCTCTTCTTTTATCTATTATTTCCCCTTCTATCAAGTCCACGCCTTTCTGTCCCATTCCTACCACTCTCATAATTCCTATGCATTAGAGTAAGACATTGAGCAATCGTAATTATCGAAAAAAAAAGAAAAAGAGAGCAAACTGACTCTTTATCCCCAGTCTCCTCTTTCGCATCTGCCTTACGCAAACTATACTTAACTTTTTCTGTGCCTCATAAGCTTTCTTCTCCGTAATTATCCTCCTTCATTCCCCTTCTCTCCTATCGGAACCCCGGTCAAGGTGGAACCGTGCGATTGGAGGGGAGAGAGAGACCGTAATAACTATGGCGCTCATAATTTTCTCAGCTCGTATATCAAGCCGCCAGCAAATTGTCTTCTGCTGTGGAGGCAACCTACTCTCGTTTTCTTTGCGTCGTTTCCTTGACGTTTCTCCGTTTTCTTTACATTCTTGCCTTAACCTTTCTTCGCTTTCTCTATTCTTCTTTTTCTTCTCAGCCCTCATCTTTTCTATCTTCTTCTTCTTCTCATCCTTAATAATCTTCGTCCTCTCGGCATTCACCTATTTTCCTTCTTCTGCTTCTCCCCTCTCCCCCCGCTAGCCCGCCCCCCTCCCTGTCCTCCTCCTCCTCCCCTTTTTCTTCTTCTCCTTGTAATTCTTCTTATTTTTCAAACACGATTTGAGCAAGGTCCTCTTTCGTCTCTCCACTCACCTCGTCCCCGGCAAAATTTTTCTATCGTGTGCGAAAATTAATCCAATTTCTTTTTGAGAGACCCCCCACCCTAGCCCCACAACACCTACTCCCCCCCTTGTAACCTCCAACCCCCACCCCCCAAAAAAATACCGGAGTGACTGGTAGGCCATCAGACACGGTTCTATAAGTCATCGGAGCCAATTTTCGCGGGGCCTCTGATTTTCGTTTGCGAATGCGTGATTGATTATTACGGTGGGCGCTATCAGGAATTCGTTAGTAATAACCATTTCCCTCGTCATGACAACTGTAGCCTGTCAGCGGCAGCTACGAAAGTGATTTTCTTTTCTCTCGGTGAGGTAATAGGATTTTTATTATTATTATTATTATCATATTTTCTTCTTCTTTTTTCCAATATGGCACTTTTTCTCTTGACCTAATATCGGGAAGGGGGTTGACGGACGGACAGATAGACAAATAGATTATCAGACAGACAGAATGATAGACAGACGAATAGACTATCAGACTGACAGGCTGATGGTCAGCAAAACAGACTATCAGACAGACAGATAGACAGAAAATAGGCTATCAGACAGACAGACAGAATGATAGACAAACAACCAGACAGAGAGACAGACAAATAAACTATCAGAGACAGACAGACAGACAGACAGATAAATGTACTATCAGACAGACAGACAGACAGACAGATAGACAGAGAAATAGACTATCAGACAGACAGACAGACAGACAGATAAATATACTATCAGACAGACAGACAGATAGACAGAGAAATAGACTATCAGACAGACAGACAGAATGATAGACCAACAACCAGACAGACAGACACCTAGACTGATAGTCGAACAGACAGATAGACTGATAATTTAACAGGCAGACAGACAAACAGACTGATAGTCTAACAGGCAGACAAGCAGACAATAGACCAGCAGTGAGAAAGACAGACAGACATTTAACAGACAATAAAAAAAAAACAGACAGCCAGACAGGCACTGGTTCAAATTGAAGACTTTTGTACTTTTGTTCAAAAATACATTATTCATTTTCAGTGTCTAAGTTACACGCATAAACACTGCGAGGTTTTTTATAAACTGCGGAGTGAATTTCATACGTAGTAACGATCGCTATACATACATACATACATACATACATACATGGCCCTATTTTCGCTTCTACGCCGCTTTAACGCAAGCAAAAACTGGTTAGCCAAAAGGTGAGGGAAAATTGCACGCATAATTATTTTTTCAGCGCACAATGGGTCAGACGAGATTCCAGGAATTCTTTTACATTCCCCGTCATCAGGGTTAATCGTTTAAAGAGGCTTGATAAAAAAAATACAGTGAAATGATGTCATCATCATTACGTAACTTTTAAAAAAGGAGGAAAATAAACAAACAAAGGGATAACAGAAGTAAAATCACGAGATGAAGCGTAAACAATAATACAAAATAAAAAGTCAAGGAATTAATATTATTATTATCATTATGAAAATAGATTAACTCGATCGAAGAGTGAATACAAGCATCGACAAATGAAGAGCGTAAATAAAAAAATAAAAAATAAAAATAATAAGGAAACCTTACAAGCGAAAACTCGGTCATGCAAAAATCAAAATTTAAAAAGAAAAAAAGGTACAAAATTTGTTTCCACTTTGAGAAAAACAGTGACATTACAAGTTCACTTTGGGCCATTTCTCTTGGCTTAATTCGAAGATCATTATCGTTTATCTGTGTAAAACGCCAAGCTTCAAAACAAACAGTCAGATCAAATGTAGTTAAGCCTAGGTTTTAGGACACTGCAACGAATATAAGACGTTTATGTTAGTATAAGTTTAACTGTTCACGTTGCCTGATTGCTTTTCTAAAAATATATACTAGATACGTTCGGATATTGGGTATTGTATAAAAGTCTATATGCTTATAGCTTTTTAATCTACATCATCAAGCTGTCAAAATAGAGAGAGAGAGAGAGAGAGAGAGAGAGAGAGAGAGAGAGAGAGAAGGTAGACTCCATCTAGGGTGATCCATACCCCATGAAGGGGGAAAAGACGTATAGGTGTGGATACGTATTACACACACACACACACACACACTCATACATATATATATATATATATATATATATATATATATATATATATATATATATATATATATATATATATATATATAAATATATATATATATATACACACACACACACACACACACACACATATATATATATACATAATATATATATATATTTATATTATATATATATATATATATATATATATATATTGTGGAAGTTATTGTAACTGTTATCCTAGGTTATACTCTGTTAAGAATTACAGCTACTGCAATATTTGTTGATTACAATGCAACTCATCCTTTTTTTTCTCTCTCTTTCACAGTCTGCAGGTGAAGGCCTGATTTTCTGCTAGAATCATATCGCTTACAGCAAGCAGATTTAGAGGACATCGCCTTGAGTAGTCAAATGCCGTCTTATAGAGAAGATAAAGCAGAGGACATACTCAGAATAATAAGAATTCGTACAAATAAGTAGTGGAAACAAATTGCACATTATATGTACCTTTATGCTCTGTAGGATAATGAGATTCCTGGTTTTACCTACCCACGGTCGAAAAGTTAGCTGAAATGGCAATGTATTTATAAGAAAGTCCACGTTTAGCAAACTTATAAATCTGTCAACTTCTTCCCATTATGTGGTCCTCCCAAAGCCAGCCAGACATGGCCCTCATAGGGGTGAAATCGGTTCTGAGCCCGAGGCCATTCTCTGCACCACATACCATGGAGAGCTTTTCAGCCACAGGCCACTTAGGTCCCGTGCCACATAGAAGAGAAAATGGCGCAGACGACTCCGAGTCGGATTCCTACGAACTGGAGAGCGAACACGGTGAAAGCTACATAGACGAGACTGCTAGTCTCAGCAGCGACCAGCTGGAGGAGGCGAGTAAGGGATCCACAGACCAGTCGAAAGCAAGCATAGATTACGGCAGCTTCGATTGTGGCTCGGGTACTGAGAGCAACAATGGAGACATTGGCTGTGGAGAAGATGCGAGTTCGTTCAACGCTGCTCTCAGGAAAGGGGAGGACAGTGTCCCTCCTGGAATTCACAGGCTTAGGAACTTAAACTCGAAAGACTCGGCATTCGGGTCAAGTACAGAGCAGAAACCGCCTTCTCTTGACGATCAGGCCACAGACTCACTCTCTGAAGGGGCTATAGACGATGTCCAAAACACTTGTGCCTCTGAGAACGAGAGTCATGATTCCCAGTATAAACGTTTGAATCCAAACAACAGCGCCACTGAGAGCCAGAGTAATGATTCTCAAGACAAACATACATTGAATGCTAAAGATTCAAACCAAGACACGATCAAGGATGTAGATTTACCAAGTAATGAAGGAGAGACAATGGATAGAGGTTCAACGTTAAAGTCAGAGAGTTTAACTAAGAAAAACTATTCTAAAAATGGCTACCATGAAACTGTCTTGCTGCAATCACAGGCCAGCTACCGCAGACCCCTCATTCCCCCATCCATCATCACATTTGACCTTTCAACCGACCAGGAAGAAGTGCTTATCCAACCAGCCGAGAGCCTTCAGGAGACCGTCGACAAGAAGATCCTGGAAGCCCAGAAGACGGGTCACCTCGATTTGGCGAACATAGGTCTACCTTTCATCCCCTCAGCCATTCTGCTCTCCGAGAGCTCCATGATCCACGTAAGTATCCCGCGCCTCCTCCGCCTCCTCCTCCTCCTCATCCTCCTCCTCGCGTTGACTTGTCTAATTTCACAATCTATCCCAAACCGCACCACCTGAATTTTTCAAGAGATGTTTACCCTTTTGGCCTCTAATCTATCCCCTCTTGCGTTGTTTGTCCTGCCATTCGCGTTATTTGATTAAGCCTCTTTTCTGTAATTTGACGGAGAGAAGTTTACGAGACTGTAATTATACGCTCGGTGTTGTTACGTGCCGGGCGCAAAGTTTTGTTTATGATACGGTTGTGTGTAATTTGGTCGCGATATTTACGGTAATAGCGACTCCCGTCATGACTGACACAACCCTGCCTCTCTCTCTCTCTCTCTCTCTCTCTCTCTCTCTCTCTCTCTCTCTCTCAGGTATGTATCGAACCGCCAGTCTCTGCCTTCATGTCCGGCCAATCTTACATACAATCTCACCCCTTCCATTTCCATGATTTTCCCAATTTCATGCCTGGCATCTTACTTGCTACCCTCACGGGGAGGGGGGCGGGGCAAAACAAATGACCCGTTCTGACATCCAATGTTTTGGTCATACAACCTGACGATATCTTCGGACAAGTCTTTGGCAAACACGAAAAAAAAAAACAGGAGACGAAGAATTGCCTCGACGACCAGCTGCATTTGCAGCCGAATAATGCTCTGGTAAATATAAATGTTTTGCTGTTGTTTGCCTAACTTCCTGTAAAGTTGAGGCCAGATGATATGCTGGGAGAGGGTTAATTGCTGAGATAAGAGAGCAGTAGGGGGTTGAATATTCTTCCTTTTCTTCTTCTTCTTCTTCTTCCTCTTCTTCTTCTTCTTCTTTCTAGGCATTCCGCGCGAGCCTGCTTTGCAATTTGATGGAGTTTTAAGTTTGTTCATCGTGTTTGTTCGCTTACTTTGGATAATAATCGTGAATTACGGTCGCATTATCAGGGTTAATTTTGGGAATTCGCTTCCTCAAAAGGATAATAAGAAGAATTGAAGAGAGTGAATATGAAATTATTTCGCAGATGTTTCACCGTAAATTAATAATAATAATAATAATAATAATAATAATAATAATAATAATAATAATAATAATAATAATAATAATAATAATAATAATAATAATAATATTAAAAATAATGGCAGAATTCACAGAATTGATTTTGTACAATATTCTTTCAATTCTCCTAATGATTTGCCTTTCTGGCACTGTATTATAAAGCAGCTGTCCAATGTTCATCGTGCGTAAGTCGTCAACGGAAATTTCGGGCGGGCTGGTGTTATCAAAAGCAAAACTGTTATCAGGGACAGGCTGGGGTCGTCAACAGGTATACAGTGCGTTTCGTAGGTCGGGAACACGGCCGTAGTCGTCAGGGGTCTATCCGGTATTTCTTGTTATTTCTTCGTTTCTGGTTTTTAAAAGGCGTCTACATGTTTCGGCCACCTCGTTTGGGGTTTGGCCATCTTCGGGACGGGATCGCTGAGTGCAATGGTCTGTATCAGATGTATCATGCTATTATTGCATTCGGTGGCTTGAAAAAACGGGTACCTCACTTTTCATTGGGCAATACCTGTGACGTCACGAGCGATGTCATCGAGGGGGCCCGTTGCTGGTTGGCTGTCCTCTTCGTGGGGCGGAGCCTCATCCTATTGGTGATGGTGGAGGTCCCCTCGAAGGGCGTGCTACCAGGTCGTCCTCAGGGCGAGAGCTTAAGCTGCGATCACCCTCAGGTTACTAGGGACGTCCTCAGGATGAGAGCTAACGCTTCTATCATCCTCAGGATCCCTCTGGTGCGATGGTCGTTGTGGGGCGGTGTCTGCTGCTCTCCTTGACGGCGGTGGGGAGGAGGAAGGTCTCCTGTGTGACGTTCAAACTGGGCTTCTCCCTCCCGATGTGCAGCACTTATAAGATTCGCAAACGACGTAGATCGGGTGCTTGGTCGATAACCTCGAAGTTACCGACGATGTCGCTGCGGCGGATTCTTTTATTATGTGCAGTCCTTGCATGATTAAAACATTATATATACTCTCGTGATAGAGAGTTTTTCCCTATTATTATTATTATTATTTTTTTTTTTCTTTTTTTTTTTTGTTGCTCTTATCACAGTCCTCCAATTCGACTGGGTGGTATTATAGTGTGGGGTTCCGGGTTGCATCCTGCCTCCTTAGGAGTCCATCACTTTTCTACTATGTGCGCTGTTTTCTAGGATCACACTCTTCTGCATGAGTCCTGGAGCTACTTCAGCATCTAGTTTTTCTAGATTCCTTTTCAGGGATCTTGGGATCGTGCCTAGTGCTCCTATGATTATGGGTACGATTTCCACTGGCATATCCCATATCCTTCTTATTTCTATTTTCAGATCTTGATACTTATCCATTTTTCCCTCTCTTTCTCTGGTATTGCGACATCAATGAGTGATACTTTCTTCTTGACTTTGTCAATCAACGTCACGTCTGGTCTATGTGCACGTATCACCCTATCTGTTCTGATACCATAGTCCCAGAGGATCTTTGCCTGATCGTTTTCTATCACTCCCTCAGGTTGGTGCTCGTACTACTTATTACTGCAAGGTAGCTGATGTTTCTTGCACAAGCTCCTGTGGAGGGCTTTTGCCACTGAATCATGCCTCTTTTTGTACTGGTTCTGTGCAAGTCCCGAGCATTCGCTTGCTATGTGGTTTATGGTTTCATTTTTCGTATTGCACTTCCTACATATGGGAGAGTAGTTATTTCCGTCTGTCGTTCTTTGAACATATCTGGTTCTTAGGGCCTGATCTTGTGCCGCTGTTATCATTCCTTCAGTTTCCTTCTTGAGCTCTCTGCTCTATAGCCATTGCCATGTGTCATCGCTGGCTAGTTCTTTAGTCTGCCTCATGTATTGTCCGTGCATTGGTTTGTTGTGCCAGTCCTCTGTTCTGTCTGTCTTTCTCCTGTCTCTATATATTTCTGGGGTCTTCATCTACTTTTATTAGTCCTTCTTCCCATGCACTCTTTAGCCAATCGTCTTCACTGGTTTTCAGATATTGCCCCAGTGCTCTGTTCTCGATGTTGACGCAGTCCTCTATACTTAGTAGTCCTCTCCCTCCTTCCTTTCTTGTTATGTATAGTCTGTCCGTATTTGCTCTTGGGTGTAGTGCTTTGTGTATTGTCATATGTTTCCTGGTTTTCTGATCTATGCTGCGTTCTGCCTTCGTCCATTCCACTATTCCTGCGCTGTATCTGATTACTAACACTGCCCATGTGTTTATGGCTTTTATCATATTTCCGGTGTTGAGTTTTGACTTGAGTATCGCCTTGAGTCTCTGCATATATTCTTTCCTGATCGTGTCCTTCATCTCTTGGTGTTTAATATCCCCTCCTTCCATTATTCCCAGGGTTATTTGTATCCAGTCTCATCTATGTGTTTGATGTTGCTCCCATATGGTAGCTTTATCCTTCAGTTCTCGTTACTTTGCCTTTTTGTATGTTTGGACGCTAAGGCGCATTTTCTATTCCAAACTCCACCTTGATGCCCCCAGATACAATCCTTACCAAGTCTGGAGTTTAAGGAGGGTATCTACTACTATTATTTTACTATTATTGATTAATTATTATTACTTGGCTTAAAATACGCATCGCACAATATCCACTTTAATAAATTGATAATAATCTTATTCATAAATATCCTAACGGTTAATAATAAGTCAGTATATAATATATATATATATATATATATATATACTATATATATATATATATATATATATATATATATATATATATACTACACACACATATATATATATATATATATATATATATATAGATATACGATATATATATATATATAAGTGCGATGTGTTTACGCAACTGAGGAGAGAAACAGAAAAAGGAAAGAAAGAGTATAATGAACTGTTAATACATTTAGAATTATATAATTATATTATAATGATTTCGCATTGCGCTGAATCCACACACACGTTACATTTTGGCAATAAATTCCGGACAAATGATCAAAACCCAATCATTCAACAGATATCCGTTTAGAACGCTTAATTTCACAATGATTTTACTTAATTAGAGCAATTTCTTTCGGAAATTCAATTTGGTTTTAAATTACGTTTTAATTCATTACGTCATAATTGAAAACAGGCAATATATATATCCACCGTGTTACTGAGGGGAAAAAATAAACCGGTAGGACCTATTATGTACTTTATTTCTATTTATTTATTTTGCCTAAATTCTGTAGAATTTCGAGGTTCTTTGACAAAATATTCAGCAGGATATTTTCACGGATTCTCACGCTTTCAAAGAGGCATCACTTTGACAAAAACGCATGTCAGGTGAGACGAAATGTCTAATAAATTGAACAGTCTATGCAATCTGGAATTGTGATATAGACTCTGGAGTTGCAAAGACTGTGGTCAGGGCCTGTGAAGAAAGGATTGATGATCTGAGCTGGCTATGCAATCTGAAGCTGCAAAGATTACGTTAAGGGCTTGTGACAAAACCGACGGGTTAGATTTAATTGTTTGTGTAATTTGGAGTTGCAAAGATTACGGTCAGGGCTTGTGACGAAACGTCAGGTTAAATTGAACTGCTTGTGATATCTGGAGTTGCAAAGATTACGTTCAGGGCTTGTGACGAAACGACTGATAAACTGACCAGTTTGTACAATCTGGAATGGCAAAGATTACGGTTGGTGCCTCTGACGAAACGACGGATAAATTGAACTACATACCCGATAAATTGAACTACTTACCCAATCTGGAGTCGCAAAAATCACGGTTAGGGCCACCAAGGCAAATACAGCTGGTATCGAAACTGCTTTCGCAGTCTGGAGTTGCAATGATTGTGGTCATCACAGCCGCCAAGTCGTTTACACAGCAGGTATCGACCGGCAAAGCAGCCAGGGATTATCTGGGCTTTTTCTGTTTGATCTGAGGCTTCCATCAGACAGCATTCGAGCCTGGCCTCCGAGCATTGTTATTTTGTAATGCAAAACCTTTTGCGTTCGCCTGAATCGGCGATGGCCTCTCGCCAGTTTCCGAAATGATTATATAATAATAGAGGCATGAAGCCTATAATGTTACGGGCTGCTCTCGGAACCTGGTAATGAAATGGCTATCTGAAATCGCCTTTACATATCTTCGCCGTTTTCAAAGTCATCTAAATAACACTGTAATAACCCAGCTGAGCTCCGGATTATAAACAAGAAGTTTGCAAAACGTTAAAAAATATAATATACCAATGGAAAATTACCTTTAAATATGTGTGTTTGAAAGAATATACTGCACACACTAGAGAGAAGTTTCAGCGATGAGGTTGTCAGCCCCACGCCCTATCCTTAGCCCCAGCTGAGCATATGGGTACCCCGGGAGCGATCCACGGGCCTAGAACATGCGAGCCAGCCGCTCCACCACCCAAATGTTATAAAAAAACTTCATTTGTAGCAAGATTAACAAATCTATTTCCTGCCAGAGTGAAAGTTCCTTCATACACTTGTATTGAAAATTACGGGTTCTATTCGTGAGCTCTATTAATTAAAGAAAACTAACTCCAGTCTTTACACACCTGTTTTGTTCAAAGCTGTGATAAAGAGATCGTTAAGAAATAACAGGGATACTGTGCTAAAAGAAGGCCAAAACGCGAATTATAACTTCAGGGGTTGTTCAAGAGTTTATATTTATAGTACTGGTTTTCGCTGGAGCCTTTGAAATTTATAGAAGAGGGTAAATCTGTATAATCATCCAGTGATACGGATTTGAAAGAGAGAGAGAGAGAGAGCGAGAGGAGAGAGAGAGAGAGAGCAGAGAGAGGAGAGAGAGAGAGAATACATAAAACACTGTGACTATATTATATACATATATCTATATATATTATATATATATATATATATATATATATAGATATATGTATATATATGTGTGTGTGTGTGTGTGTAGATATATATATATATCTATATATATATATATATATATATATATATATATATATATATATATATATATACGTATATATACACAAACACACACACACACATATATATATACACGTACCACGTAAACGCACGAGGACCATCGTGACCAGTCGAATCAAATCTCGGACCTTCAAATTACCTCGAAAAGACGATAACGAGCGTATAATTGAAACCTCCAAAATCATCAACGTGTGCCATGCAGACAGAGGTCGGATACCCCGTTGGTAAGACGGGCGTTGGGTGGGGTCAGAACCCACTCGGAGAGGGTCCCGGGTCACACCGGGAGAACCGGGTGTAAGGGTTAGGTTTTAGGGTTTGGGGGCAGTAGGGGTACGAGGGACAGGAACTGGGGTCCGGGAATGGGGAAGGACTGAGGTCTTTTGGCTGTCGATATATGTCATCCTTAAGCTGGATTAACTTTGACTTTTGGCTTTTTCCCGAATGCGCCCCCTACCACGCCCCCTCCCCCCCACAAGCCTTCCAGGAAACCTCCCACACCTACCCCACCCTACCCTACCATCCCCATTTCTCCTGGCGGAATGGACGCGACATATAATCCCTGATTTCTTAAATGGAGGAAAACAATTTTGGAATGAACAGTCGCGGACGTCAGTCGTCGGGGGATCAGTCTCTCGGCTCTCTCTCTCTCTCTCTCTCTCTCTCTCTCTCTCTCTCTCTCTCTCTCTCTTTATTCATCACGCTGTCGTAGTCTAGAGATGACGGGGGTCTAATCCCGAATCCAATATCTCCCCCTTTTCTGGGCATTATTTCCATTATTTCCATCACACGTAATCATTCGGTTTCAGATACAAAAGGGAAGTTGCTGCTGCAGGGGGGAGATCCTTTCTTGTCTTCCAATCATCCCCCCCACCCACCCACCCTCCTCCTCTCCCCCATCTCTGTTCCCCAACCCTCCAAAAGAATTTTAAAAAATCTATGATTGAAATCAGTTATTGGAAAAGAGTTGAAGGGGAGTCAGTTATTGGGGAATTAAATTTAAAGGACTGGCATGTTTATATTTTTACTTTGGCTGATTAGGAGTGCTGGAAAGATTTCAGAGTCATTTGACCAATCGAGATAAAAAAATGGGAGACTGAAATCGTTTACCGGAAGGCATTTTGTAAAAGAGACGGTTATTGAAGAGATGCATTCACATGAATGATATACATTTTGCTTTTTCTAACCTATACTTGCATTTGACTTGAGTGTCAAGGTTAGGTTGGGGTCACTGGCTTGTAATACTTGGTATTTGTGGTTTGAACAACGAAGCTCATACTGCTCTACAACTTCAAGCCACTCTGTTCCTTTTTGTTTTATTTCTATACCAGGAAAATATGTTATATTGACTAGTCTTCAATCGGACTTCCATATCCATAGCTCTTCTGCTCAAAGTTCGTTGCTTGAAGTCTTCAACAGGAAAAGACTTACAAGCAACATTGTCAAAACTGGTGTGTCTTGAAAGCATTATGTTATTGCTATGTAATCTGATAAGCCTGATGAATCATTGAGAGATGTAACTAGAAAAAAAAAACAAATCAAAGAAGCTGGACAGCTAGGTGGAAAGAGACCACAAGGAATTGGATGTAAAGTAGGAGAGAGAGAGAGAGAGAGAGAGAGATAGAGAGAGAGAGAGAGAGAGAGAGGAGAGATAGAATTCCAAGTATCAGAATATTCAAACAAATAAGGATTAATCACGCAAACATACAGCAGAAAGACCTTAGCAAATATAGGGGAAGTGCCTATGGTAAGAATTACTGTATGTCCCAATTATCCAAGAATAATCGAAGCGTATAATGTTCAATTACCCCTCAGTACTTGATCTCGGAATTTTTATACGCTACTTGGCATACCTGAGGGCCATAAAATAAATTACAGCCATGGACAGTAACAGCTCGTGCGTGGAAATACACTAAAGTGTTAATTTTCTGTCATTCAAAATCACTAGTCATCTGCCCTGGTCACGCATGAGTAGTTGAAGGCCATCTATTGTTGAATGACTGTACCACCACTTGCTAGCTTGTACTCACTGATGTGATTCGAGATAAATGCTAGGGCTCCTATAATTCTGCTTGATTTGCTGCCATTTGCTAGATTCTTTTCCTCGAACTTTACTTAAGCAAACCCTGCCTAGGTCATTCATAACTTGAGATAATTTACTGGTGCTTGCGACATTTTTAGACTCGGCATAGATCATTCACAGTATGAATTCATTAGCTGGGTTATTTTTCCCAACACAAAAGCTAGTTCATAAATCTCTATAAAAAAAAAACTAAAACTGCCATGGCCTTAGACACAAACGTTCTAATAAAGTAAATGGAATTTTTCTTCTATCTTAACACTCGAAAACTTAGTCTAATAGAGAAATAAATCCGTACTGAAATTCATCGTGACACTTCACGTTTGAACGCAATAATAATTTTTTTTAATTATTTGAAGTTAACTCGCGCAAACGAAAACCATTTGTAGCAGTCATAACAAAAAGGATTTTTGCTCATTACTTTACAAGAGCTATAATTAAGACAAAAGAAGCAGGGCCACATTAACAAAATTTAACGACCCCTCAACAGCACCTAATAAACGTCTCCATAAAAGCAAACCTTTGCGAAGGGGTTAATTGCTTACACCACAAAAGGTGGGGCATTTATAGTCTACCTAATTTTGCTATTGTTCCCTAGTTTGGAGATTTCTGACAATAAGGAAAAATATGCCTTAATATACCCGATTTATCATTTGTTGTAGAATACCGCCGATGAAGATGGTCTATAATTACAAATAAATATATATTCCCGGAAACAAAAAAGGAGTGAGAGAAGCAATTTGTCTTCGCTTGTAGTCACTTGAACGGATATTGTTTTCGAATACTAGTCTCTCTCTCTCTCTCTCTCTCTCTCTCTCTCTCTCTCTCTCTCTTTGAGGCGTTGCATGAAAAATATTTCTATGTACATTTCTAGTGAACTAACACGAATCCCACGGGGGCAGCGACCCCCCCCCCGACCCCCCCCCCCCCCAGCTCTCTCTCTCTCTCTCTCTCTCATCTCTCTCTCTCTCTCTCTCTCAGAGATATTACATGAAAGAAATTTCTATGTGGATACCCGAGTAATTTCTCTCTCTCTCTATCTCTCTCTCTCTCTCTCAAGGGGGAACCAGCGAATATATGGGAAAGACAAAAAACAAGGAAAAATATATGAGAAATATAGTAACTCAGAATGTGAACTAATAGCGGTAGAATTTGAATCAGAAAAATTGATGAACATAGTAATATATAGACCTCCTAATACTAAAGAGTTTGACTTAATAATTGAAAAAAATTGGATGATATATGTAGAAATCACAAGGACTGGACTATTCTCCTATCTGGTGACTTCACTTTCCTTTCGTAGAATGGAAAGAACGAATAGGAGATTGTGGTTGTACTTATACATATAAAAAAGAGAGTAATAGTAGTGCAGAAGATAAGAGGCAATTTGAAAAGCTATTAGATATGCTACTAGAATACAACATTCAACAAATAAATCACCTGCCAACAGAAAGGAAAATACTTTAGACCTAGTATTTGTGAACGAGATGAATTATGTTAAAGAAATAATAGTTTATAATGCGAGTATTTCAGACCATAATGTCATAGAATTAACAGTTCATTCCAAAGCAAGTGAAAATAGAGATAAGCAAGAAATGAAAAGTGGGAAGGATATGGGAAATACAACTTCTAACAGTAAAAATATAAAATGGTCAGAAATTAATGAAGAATTAAACAAAGATTGGGATAACATTTTCGTAAGTGATGACATAAGGGTAAATACGGAGATATTATATAAAATATTGGAGAAAATAGTGGAAAAATAGATACCGAAGGAAGAAAAGTAAACATCATTCATGCATACCAAGAGACAGAAGGATCTTGTTCCAGAAAATCAGAAAGTGGAAAAAAGGTCTTGCAAAAGAAAAAAATGCATGGAAAGTTATAGAACTAAAAAGTAAGATAGAAAATGCAGAACAAAAGATTTACAATCAAAAACGAAAATGAAAAACAGGACTTGGAAGAAAAAAACCAAAAAACCCTATTAAATATCAAGCAAAAAACCCCAAACTAATTATACTCATATGCGAAGAAGATGAATAAAAGGAAGAATAGAAATAGGCCCTCTGAGAATTGAAGGGAGATTAACGAATGAAAAAAAGGAAATTTGCAACATACTGGCAGAACGATATAAGAGAGAATTTCACCCCTAGAATAGATAATGAAGATAATGATATAGAAGTAAGGGAAGAAAATAGTGAATATTTAGTCTGACATAGAAATTAATGAAGCTGATATTGTGCAGGCATTTATGAAAATTAAAAATGGAGCTGCTGCAGGGCCGGATGGACCAGTCCCTAGCTATTTTGTTAAAGAAAGTAGTTCATTCTATCGCAAAGCCACTTGCAATATTATTAAGACAAAGTGTAGATACAGGCAAGATTTATGATGAGCACAATTAGCATATATCACCCCTACTTTCAAAAGTGGATCAAGACTAGAGGCAAGTAATTATAGGCCTGTGAGTCTAACATCACATATTATGAAGTGTATGAAAGGGTAATGAAAGAAAAAGATTATTATGAAACATTTAATAAAAAATAATTTGTTTAATATAGACAACACGGTTTCGTACCCGGAAAAAGTACACAAACCCACTGTTAGTCCACCGTGAGAACATATTCAAAAATATGAAAAGCGGAAATGAAACAGATGTGGTTTATCTAGACTTTGCAAAAGCTTTTGACAAAGTAGACCATAATATATTAGCAAAGAAAATTAGAAAACACAATATCGTGATAAAAGTAGGAAGATGGTTAAAAGAATTTTTACACAACAGAAAACAGATAGTTATTGCAAACGACGAGAAATCGGATGAAACCAAGGTAATATCCGGTGTGCCACAAGGTACGGTGCTAGCTGCAATATTGTTTTGTTATTATGATTGAAGACATAGACAGTAATGTTAAGGTTCGGTAGTGAGTACTTTTGCTGATGACACAAGAATAAGTAGAGAAATTACTTGTGATGAAGATAGGAACGCTCTACAAAGAGACCTTACAAAAGTATATGATTGGGGCAGAGGTAATAGGATGGTATTTAACTCTGATAAATTTGAAATCAATAAATATGGAGACAGAGAAGGAAAGCTATATGCATATAGGGGACCTAATAATGAGACAATCACAAATAAGGAAGCAGTTAAAGACCTTGGTGTGATGATGAATAGGAACATGTTATGCAATGATCAAATAGCAATTCTGTTGGCAAAATGTAAAGCAAAAATGGGAATGTTGTTACGGGCACTTCAAAACAAGAAAAAGCTGAACACATGATTATGCTTTTATAAAACATATGTTCGTAGTCCACTTGAATATTGCAATATGATATGGTACCCACACTATCAAAAGGATATTGCACAAATAGAGAGTGTACAAAGGTCCTTTACAGCTAGAATAGAAGAAGTTAAGGACCTAGACTACTGGGAAAGACTACAATCCTTAAAATTATATAGTCTAGAAAGGAGAAGAGAACGCTACATGATAATTCAGGCATGGAAACAGATAGAAGGAATAGCAGAAAATATCATGGAACTAAAAATATCAGAAAGAGCAAGCAGAGGTAGATTAATAGTGCCCAAAACTATACCAGGAAAAATAAGGAAAGCACACAGGACATTAATCCACTACGCACCAGCATCGATAATGCAGCGTCTATTCAATGCGTTGCCAGCTCATCTGAGGAATATATCAGGAGTGAACGTAGATGTGTTTTTAAGAATAAGTCTCGACAAATAATCTAAACTGCATCCCAGACCATCCAAGATTGGAAGATGCAAAATATACCGGAAGATGTACTAGCAACTCTCTGGTAGA
>NC_087216.1:23301648-23309148 GCF_015104395.2 Macrobrachium nipponense | reverse complement strand
GAAAGATAAAGGAAAATGATGAGCAGCTCAAAAGTTCCCGAACCATCGGGGAGGGGGAGTAATCCGGAAGTTCTGTTGTGTAAGATACCGCAAATGTGCAAACCGTCTGGGAGGGGAAAGGAAAAAAACCAAACCAATGGATTTCGGCTTATGAACTGAAAGGGCGTATTGGTTCTATCGACCAGAGTGCTTCGGGGAGCAGATATCATGAATTGATGAAAAAAAAAAAATTTGTTGTGATGTTGCTGAACTGTTGATACGTGGTGAGGCAGACGACCTGAGCCTGAAGTTGTGTGAGTCGAAGAGTGGTAATTACGAGTCTTCACAGTAGCTTAATCCTTTTGCTGTTATGAGTGTTTGTGAGTGCTTGGGGATCTTCTGGAAGAAACCTTTAACCCTGAGTTACTATCTACAATAAAGTGAAACGCAGTTATAATCGGAAATTGTTGATACATATTTTTTTCCCTAACGAGGAAAGATGGCGTCTTCAGAATACTCTGCAGTTTCCTTACCAGGATACATTGAAGATGAAAGTGAGCTTATGAACAGTTGACCCGACTGGCTAACTTTGGAACCATAGACAATGCTGGAAATTTTATTTTTAAATTTTGCCATAAGTGTAAAGGCCCGGTATTGGGACATAAAGAAAATGGGGATGAGAGCAAGTGTGAAAATAATGAGTTGAATTTAGGTGAAGTGGAACAGGTAAAACGGTGGCTAGAAACAAATGAACTTTTTGAGGCAGCGAAAAACCAGTTAGATCAAAGGTATGAGGCTAGAATTTGTGGACAGTGCAATAAACTATTTAAAAAACAGAGAACCAATATTTCGCATCAGAAAAACTTTCACAAAAAGTGGGATTTCGGTAAAGAAACAAACAGGATAATGTATGAAAAAGAGTGATATGGATGAAAGACTAGACAAATTATTGAAAATCATTGAAACTAATTTTGAGATAACCAAGTTGGAAGTGGAAATAACCATGTTAATTTAGTTAAAAATCGGAAAGCCCCAATCTGGACTAATGGCCAGGATTTTGAAAGTTATTGCCATCAACTTAGGCTATGGGATTCACAGACAACCATTCCTCCAATTCAAAAATTTTTCGAATTGGTGGATAGTTTAAAGACAAACAAAGAGATTGGAGGATTATCAGAATTTGTGTCAAGAGAAGTTATAGAAAAAAGTAAACGCTAACAGTGTAACTATCATTGAAGACGTGATAACTTGCTAAAAGGTAAATTTGAAAAAGAAAAAACAATCTTGGAAAAATGTCTGAATTGGTTTCTCGAAATAAACAAAAAATTTGAACAGAAAGATAAAGAAACAGGTGAAGAGTATCTGAATAGATTCGAGAATCTTTTAGTGAAAATGGATAGAGCAAACTTTGGATCACAATGGAAGTTATGGACTACAGTTTTGTTTTTAGATAAGTCTAAATTAGAAACAACAGAAAAAATTTCAATTATGAAACAAATAAAAAAATGTAGAAGATAAAGTGACAATAGAAATATGTAAAACGGAGTTCAAGGAACTAAAGATAGACCAAAACCAAAGACCCGAAAAGGAATTGGACGTATTTTATACAAATAGACAAAGATCTACATCTAGATCAAATGAGCAAAGAAATAGGAGACCATACTCTCGTTCGAGAGATAGAAGCCAAAACATGAGAGTTTCAGGCGGAAGCAGAATATCAGAGTAAGAAGATATTACTCTCGATCAGGCGATAGAAACCGAAACACAAGAGGGACTCCTTTAAACGAAGAGAACTTCGGGAAAGGAGAAGTGAAGATCGTGAAGAGCTTGAAAGGAATCGGCAGATAGTCCGATGGAGGGCGGCAGGAGGCTCAGATCAGAATCGAGAGAGAAAAGGTGCAGAAATGAATGCTGTCTGAATAGATTAAGTAACATCAGATTTGTGAGTGTTGAAGATGAGAGAGGAGAAAGTAGAAATGCCTGAAATTTACTTCACGGATGAAATCAATGAAACTGAGATGATTATTGACAATGGTGCAGCCCAAAAATGTGGCAGGAATTAAATGGATAGAAGAATATCTGAAGAAAAATCAATTTGGAAAAGGGCAAGTTAGTGTTAAAAGAATAGAAAAGAAAAAGTTCAAATTTGGCACCAAGCAAAGTTTATGAATGCCACAAAATGTTTGAAGTTACACTGATAATTGGAAAGGAAAGAAAAATGGAACAGAGTTCAGTAGACTACGAGTGCAAATTTAAATGCTATTGAAGCTTAATATCCCTTTTTTGTGTTCTAAAGAACAACTCCAGAAATGGAGTGCCTCTCAGGACTACGAGAGAGAGGAAAGGAAAAACTAGTTATCAGAAGCTTGGTTCCAAACCTAGAAATAGATTTTGATAACCACTAAAGGTAACCATCTTGCTGTTGTCTTGCGAAACCAATAAAGAATGTAGCGAAGAAGAGATTGTAATGTTTGTCAAGAAACTGGAAAGCAATAAAGAGATATCAGAGTATAAAAGAGTAAAAAGAGTACATCTGGTATCTGGCCATAAAGGAGAAACAAACAACTCCTCCATTTATTCACATTGGCAGGAGTAGTAACCAACCGAACCAAAAAGATTATTAAGAAAGTTGTTAATGAATGTATACCCTGCCAAAAGTATAAAAAATCATTAGGTATACCAAAAGTTGCCATCCCAACAGTGACTGAATTTAATCAAAAGGTCACAGTTGACCTGAAGCAAGTGGAGGAGGATAACATTCTGTGGATGGTAGACGCCTTCACAAAATTAATAAGTGGAGTTGTGCTAAAGAACAAAGCAGCAGTCACTGTTTTGCATGCCATCACGCAGAACTGGTGCGAGAAATACGGATATCCGACTGAGGGATTTTGGGCAGACAATGGATCAGAATTTCAAAATAAGGAAATGGAAAGTTTGGCTTCTGCAATGGGAATTACGATCAGGTTTGGCCCAACATATTCCCCTTGGAGTAATGGTTTGAACGAACGAAATCATTACAGCGCTGATCTAACTGTGAAGAAAAAGTGATGGAAGAGAATGATAGAATTACATTAGGCGAAGCAGTTCAAAAGCGGCCTGGTGTCTAATACTAACATAACAGTGAAAGGATATGCCCCATTACAGTTACACTGGGAGAGCTGTAGTAGTTCCTGGTATTACAAGTGGAAATGTAGCCACCGAATCTTTAATCTCGGAGTCAGAAGCAGTCAGAAGATATATTGAAAATCAAAAAGAAGTGAATAAGAAGTATAGAGAAATTGAGTATGGTGAAAAGTTGAAAATTGCCTTAAACTCAAGAAATGCGTCGTTTAATGATTATCTATATACACCTGGGGAAAAAGTATTTTACAGCACAAAGGTGGAAAACAATGGTTTGGTCCCGCTACGGTGGAAAGATGGAAGGGAGAAGTGTATTGGATTTTAGCAAATGGAGATTATTGAAAAAGGTAGCTTCTTGTCATACTTACAACCTTACGGAACGTTAAGGACTTCAGCTCAATGAGAAAAAAGAAGATGAGATTGCGTCGAAGGATAAGCTAAGGCAGCTCTTACTAAGACCAGTCCGAGAGTGAGGCAATTAACTTAGAAAAGAGAGAAGAAGCGACAGTTGTTAGTAAGCCTGATTTGGCAGAAGAGAATTATGACAAACTGACCGTGTGAAAGACATCTTCCATCTGAAAAAAGACCGAAGAAAAGTAAAATTATAATTATGACCTTCAAAGAATGGCGAGGAACACAAAGGAAAGGTGACTGAAGTGAACAAACCTAACTCAAAGCGCAAATTCGTGTGCTTCATAAAACTAGAGGGAGGTAAAACTATTGAAGTTGACTTCGAAAATGAAATAAGGGACTGGAAATATCTGATTAATGAAAACGAACAAGAAGAAACTGAAGTAAGAGAGACTAAGGAAAATGTCGAACTAGATAACATTGGTACTTTACTGGATGAAAATGTCAAATGACGAGTGCTTGGTAGAGGAAAAATAACCACATATGTAGTAGAAGTTCCAAAGAGCCGTCATCATGAGCCTGAAGTTATAAACGCTAAAGAAAAAGAACTTGAAAATTTTGAGCATTATGAAGCAAATTGAAGAAGTAAAAGATACGGGACAGGAGAAAATTGGTTCAAGGTGGGTCATAACTGAAAAAGAGAGACAAGATGGGCAGAAGGCCAAGATAAAAGCAAGGTTAGTTGCTAGAGGATTCCAGAAACGGAGAAACCAAAATCAGATTCCCCAACCGCCTTGAGAGAGTCTTTCAAGACTTCCATCGCAGTATCGGCTAATGAAGGATTTGAACTGGAGAGCGTCGACATTTCAGCAGCTTTCTTACAGGCCGAAAAGCTGGAGCGTGATTGTGTTTGTTGAACCACCCAAAGATGTAAAAAAAAAACAGGAAGGAACCATTTGGAAAAACTGAAAAAGCCAATCTATGGGCTTGAAGACGCAGGTAGAAAAATTTTGGCTTAAAGTAGACAAGATTTTTAAAGGAAGAGGAATGAAAACACTGCATGGAGATAACGCCTTCTACTACCTCCATGACGGCAGCTCATTACTTGGTATGATTTTATGTCATGTTGATGATTTTCGATTTCAGGAAAGAGAGAATTTGTGGATATGATCAAGGATCTTTTAATGAAAAATTTCACGATTCTAGGTGGAGTCATCCGAATTCAGATTTACAGGGATTGATATAGTTAAAAACAAGAGAAGGAATAGAAGTAAGCATGGAGGATTATGCCCAATCTATTGAGGAAATCAAAGAAATAAGGAAAATTGGAAATGACGAACCTCTAACAAAAACCGAATATAAAGTTTTCAGGAAGTATGCAGGAAAAATCAGTGGTTGGCGGAAAATGTCCGACCCGACTTGGCTATTGTTGGATTGAACATGTCTATGAAAAATAAAGATGCTACGATCGGTGATCTAAAGAGAGTAAACAAGATAGTGAAGAAAATTAAATCAAGAGAAAGCCAAATAAAGTTCGGTAAAATAGGGAAGAAAGAAGACCTGAAAATTTATGGCCTCGGCGATGCGAGTTACAGATGTGACTCAAAGTCAATTGGGGGTAACTTGATTTTAATGGAAACAAGAAAACTGATATAGTAGCTCCTATATATTGGAAAACAAAAACCATCAAACAAGTTTGCCATTCTGCCAAAGACGCCGAAACGAGGAACTTAACTAAATTAGTAGATGACAGTGTTTATTTAGCAAAAAGTGTTGAACAACTTATGTTTGGAGAAAAAGGAGGAAAAATCCCAGTAAAACTGTTCACGGACAGCAGACCAACGCTGGAAAGTATAGCCTCATCAAAACAGGTAGAAAGGAAATTGTTAAGAAACGCAGTGGCAGACTTGAAGGAGAAACTAATTCATAAAGAAGTAGAATCATATAGTTGGCTGAATACTAAAGACATGATAGCAGACATATTAACAAAGGAAAATAAAGAGAGTGATGACATGGTGGATGTCTTAGTTAGGGGAAGACTTAGAATGGCTTTAAATGAAGACAATCTTGTTCATTTTCAAAACGATGAGTTCAGGCTAGAAAATGTTAAAATTAAAGAGAAGGGAAACAGGTTTTAAATATATGTGTAATCTCTTTTGCAATTCTTAGATATTTATGCAAAGGAATGTTGTACGTGATGTACACTGTTATAGTTCTTTTATTATGAAATGCTATTGTTTGTATTCATATTACAATGTACGTTTAGTTTTTTAGCTTGATAATTTTATATTTATTAAAATATTTTATCCATTTTATTATAATCAGTAACTTCTGTATAGATCTGTTTGTTTAACGAAGTAAAACAAAAAAGGACGGCGGGGGAATAACAGATAACAATCCTTATTGCTTGTCCCCTCGTAACCTTGGTGTCTTGAGAGATAACAATCCTTATTGCTTGTTCCCTCGTAACCTTGGTGTCTCTTCGACTCGAGCTTTAGTATTGCTCCCGTGTATGTTTTATTAATAAAGTTCCTGTCTGAAGAACTGACGTCTCCTTCACCTCCCTGGGTATTATAATAGTTCGTCCAGAGGGAACACCCATAGATACTGTAGCAGTACGAGCGGAAGAACAGCAGTTTCACGTCTAGGTGACAGAAGGCAAACCTCCTTGCAATCATGTTGCCAGCTGCACATAGTTCACGACGCCTCTGTTCAATGTCTGCCGTATCTTTTAGGTCGTCGGTGACAGTGTGACCCAAATACGGAAATTCGTGCACAAATTCCAGCCGATGGTTTCCGAGGAAAATTTGTGGTTCTGCAATATGCTTAAACGATCTCGGGAGCAGCGACATGCACTGGGTCTTGGTTTCGTTGTAGATTATATCAAATTCCTCTGCATATTGGCGGCAAGTGTCGATGAGTCGTTGGAGACCTTGCACTGATGGGGAAATCAGAACCATTTCGTCGGCGTAACAGAGGTTGTTTATAGTTGTTTCATTGACGGTGCATCCGATTGGGAGTGAGTTCAGTTTGACTTTCAAGGCATCTGTGTACGTATTAAACAGGTATGGAGAGAGAATGGCCCCTTGACGAAGCCCGTTTAGGGAGCCGAAGGTGTAAGATAATACGTTACCCCATTTGACACAGAATTGCTGTGTGGAGAACCAGCAATGCAAAATGCCAATTAGATACAGGGGTGTGCCCCTTTTATGCAGCTTCAGGAAGACCTTCAGGTAGTTTACTCTGTCAAATGCTTTTCTCACATCTACAAAAGGAAAGCAGGAGAGGCTGATGATAGGTAGTAATTCAGCAATTCTTTCAGTATGTAGATGCAGGTGTCGGTTAAGTGGTTTGCTTTAAACCCGAACTGGTTGTCAGTGGTGTGTAGAAAGGGGAGAAGTCTCACTAGAAGAACAGACTCAAGTATCTTCGATGCGATCGTTGTGATTGCAATCGGCCGGTAGTTGCCAGGGTCAGCCTCCGAACCCTTTTCTGGGTTCGAAAGGGAAAGGTTCGAAAGCTACTGTAAGGTGTTTATAAATTATACACGAACTTTTAACATTCTTATTATTGTGGACCCCTTAGAACGTTGTATAAACTCTCGTGATAGGGAGTATTTCCTAAATAATGCTTCTCTAAGTAATTAGAAAGCTAAGGAGGGGTCAGCCACTTTCTTTCTTGTGTCTGTCCCTTTCCTTTTCGAAAGCAGCTGCTTACAAACGAAAGCCACTATTATACGAATCATCACTCCTACGAAACTGCCACCTCACAGACGACCAACTCCGTCGAAACTCCCCTCCGTCCACTACCGAGAACTCGAGTTCATAACTCAAGACAAAATTTGGACCGCATAAATGCCTTTGAACTCAGGAACACAGCTGTCAACGACTAATTCAGTATTTATGCGATTCAATCTCGCCAATTATTTTTGTGGATATCGACGCAGTCTGTCAAATGCCGGACACAATATTAGGGGATTAAGTCTCCAAAAAGCTCCCTTGTAAATTAAAGTAAGATTAAGGATTAAGAAAGTCGAGTATTATTATGTAT